>NW_013667022.1:230534-237135 GCF_000517525.1 Limulus polyphemus
CTCATTAAACATAACCCTTTATTCTCCTGAAAAAGAATAGTCAACTGTTTGAAAGCGCTCGAGTTTTGGGTCTCGTTTGAAAACATTACAACTTTCGTATGTGATCATGTGTGCTAATTTCTTAACCAGAATTAATAATATTGCAACTAATTTATCATTAAATATTATACAACAGATCAACATGAAGGATTTAATTTCCTTCTTCTCTCTATATAGGAACTTGAAGGATCCTGTGATTTCTGAGAGACAGGTTTACTTTTCTTCTGTTATTAAAGTCTTCTTAAAAAGAGACTGAGCAACTTAAAAGCCTTCACGAAAGAAGATAACATTTAGTCCACTGTATAATATCAAATAACGAATTAGGCACAATGTCATAACATTATTCACACACCTAAATTAATTTAGATTTACAGTATGGTGAATTAAAAAGGACTAAAAAACATATTCTAGAACTTTGTATTCAAATAATTATCCTGAAAAAGAAGTTAAATATTATTATTGGACATTAAAGCTTAAAGCTACATGATTGAAGGCAAAAATTTACATATCAATCACAAACTCACTCCACCCCGGCCATACTTGTAGCTTGTGACTACATGTGTTTAAAGCCCTGACATCTGTTGCTATTGACTTAAAGTGCAGATGTTTTAAGAAATAGAGTGGGGAGGTTACATTACAGGACTTTCAAAGATAAAGTTCTCCTATTCCATGATTATGAAAGCTAGCAAGGTATGACATTTTAGCATTTAGAACAAAGATATCTGTCAAGGCAATGAAGGGAAGGCATGTTTCCAGTTGAGAAAAAAGCAGGCTACTCCACAACTGGCTATCAGTTGTCACCAGATATAAGCCAAGAACACAATGATCCACTGTTGCTAAAACAGAAACCTTACTTAGAACTGTAAATAAGATAATTCACACGGATATAGGTGTACAAAAACAACACAAGAGTTGTATTCACAATACCCTCTTAAATCATATAACAAAATGGGAGAGGAGACGAGCTATATAAGCACTATCTAGCATGTGAGAAGAATGCAACATTTCAGATATGTTACAAAAAATTTTCAATGTTTTTAACAAGAGATTTATGGTCATTGAAGGTCATGATTATAATGGTAACTTAACTATCTTGTGAAAAGCGGTAAAGAAAGTCTGCATACTATATTGTAATGAAATACAATCATAGTACGAATTGGATGTCAATACTGTATGGTCCCATCAAGACAAAGCATACAGCCAAATGGCCAAGTTAACATGCAAGTGCAAATAGGAATTCATAATATAGGGCCCGGCATGGCCAGGTGGTTAGGGTGTTCGACTAGCAATCTGAAGGTCGCGGGTTCGAATCTCCGTCACACCAAACATGCTTGCCCTTTCAGCCGTGGGGGCATTATAAAGTGACGGTCAATCCCACTATTCGTTGGTAAAAGAGTAGCCCAAGAGTTGGCGGTGGGTGGTGATGACTAGCTGCCTTCCCTCTAGTCTTACACTGGTAAATTAGGGACGGCTAGCACAGATAGCCCTCGTGTAGCTTTGCGCGAAATTCAAACAAACAAACAATTCATAATATAACATTTGTAGATATCTCCCACTGAATTTTAACTGTTGCCATCCACGTGTACAATTGATGGATTGTGGAGGGTATATAAAGAAGGGGTGGGACAACATTCACCTGTGTATTTTTATGCAAAAGCCTCTATTAGTGATATTTGCTACAAAGCTAAAGTCCATATTCCAGACCCTTGGTGATAGAACATACTGGGTTGTAATGCCAAGGCAGACATAATAACAGCAAAGAAAGGCTGGTCAACACGATACTATACGAATATAAATGCATTATAACGTCTCTAATTCCACAGAAAAGTACGTCTTTTGATGTGTAAAAACAAACTGGAATCACAATTTACAGGACAGTTACTTCCTGTGTTATGATGTTTTCGCTTCTAATACTAATACAGTAATCTCAACAAGGACTAAACCTAACTAACTTTGCTCCTATGCACTAATAAATTAATAGTAAGTTTCAACTGCAGAGAACTATACAGAAACAAGTAACTAAGTTGGAAAAAAACGAAATTTACACTCCAGATAATTAAACGAGAACTTTTATTTAAACCAACATTTTGTAATTACGGCTTCTTCAAGTCTAGTACAGTAAACTAATTTTATGTACATGCCCCGAAGAAGCTGTAAAAGTGAAATGTTGGTAAAATTATCTTTAATTATTTGGAGTGTAAAAGTAATTTTTTCTAACTCTATTATCAAAATCTCCAGTATGCACTACAAGTTCTGAAAGATAACAAACAAAGATCAAGTTATAACTAAAAGTGCTCATTTTGTTTATTATTATAGTTAATCTGAATCTACTCAAAGTAATATAAGGAAATAACTGAAGCAGTCATAATTCTTTTACACTTGGCAATCATTAAGCTCCCCAACATAAGTATTTTTTCTATATAATATAAGAACATTAACTTCACATTCTTTAATCCTTACATTTTAAAACAATATCTTTTATTTTTCAAAAATTGTAATTCTTCTTTAACCTAACGTATGGATAGATTATTGTCAATATTTCTAAAAATGAAGAAAAAGAGTATTCCAAATAAATAACAACAGCGTATAACCTGTTGCTCTACGGTAAGGCCTGCATTTGGTAATTTTGCTCGAATATTGTCTTCTTTGTCTCCAAGACAGACTAACTTCATCTTATCGAAAACATCACTTTTAGAATGTCCAAGGGTAAGTTCTTCCCTAAAGCAGACAAATGTGAAAACAACTTAATAACTGGAGAGATCAGTGTTATTCACATTTTTATTAGGGATACACTAGAAGATAAACTGAGTTTGAACTAAAAGGTAAAACCTGAGATAAATGTTATAGGATCAGCTGAAATATTGTTTGTGTGATAAAATATTGGCTTTTCAAAATATATATAAACGAGTTATTTTCTCTAAAGAAAAAAAAACGAATCTGAAAATGTTTCATCAACAATGGTTCTAGGCTTAATGTCTAAAATATTAAATAATGAGATTATCCCATAAAACAGTTCTTGTTATTTTTTAACAACTTCACAAATGTATTTGTTAAAAAATAATAAAAATAACTCTATTTCATTTATGCATACACACAGAGGGTTGTTCAAGAACTATGGTAACAATACAAGAATAAGAAAGACTAGGGATATCCAATCACTTGTTTAATAATGTGATAAAAATATCTAAATTCAAACAAGATTCTATTTTTTTAATTAATATCCTTTTCCTGACTTATAACTTATGAAAAAATTATAAAATTAAGCTACCAAATGTTTCGTAATAACAGCTAAGTATGTTAACTTGAGTTTGCTATACAATTCAATGATCTTATCTAAACTGTGCACACACATACACACACAAAAATAAAAGGCAGAACTTTGTGTATTATTGATTAAAAAATTAATGGCTTGTCTTCATTATTATCTGTTTTTTATAGCCATTGTTTCCATCCCCAATAGATTCGGGCTAGAATATTGAAATCTGTTGCTTGGTCAATGAGACAGGCAACCTACAAAAACAAGAAAAGAAAATTTTCACAAGTGTGAAGTAATTTAAATACAGCTTGATGAATGAGCTATTTAACCTGATGGTTAATAAAAATATGACTCTTAGCTAAAAAGTAGTTCTTATCATCTCTAATACAATGCAAAAGATGAGTATCATAGAAAGAAATCCCATTATAAACATAAAACACTGAGGAAATACAACCGTTTTTTGTCATGAGAAACTTTTATGGGTACACCATTTACATCCTAAGTTTACTATTATAGTTTTTCCTTTTTTTCTAAAAACTACTGAAATCAATTATAGTTTGTTTCTAAAAGAAATAAAAATTCTCTCACACTCACAGATGTTGTACTTGACCTTTTTATTACAAAATGGAAATGAAAGACAAAATTAAACAAGTGGCATGTTTAAATATACATTGTATCATGTCTGTGTGTGCATTTTAAGTGGATTGAAAAATTCCTAATATAATGACTTTACAAAAATAGAGAATTGAATACCTTATTGAAATGATTGAAAATATGCAAATCAGCACGTCATATTAGAACTACCTTTTAAGGTTGTTTGACGTAATCAAAAATTGATGGCTTTTAGGAAGAGTACGTAACAGACTCGACATAAAATATTCATATATGTGTTTAAGTTGGACATATCTGTTATACTTAATGTCACAGGCTTATGGATCAACTTGGGAAACCAGGACCATCCAGAAAAAGATGTGCAACAAGAACCCAACTGTGGTGTACTGCAATTCCACAAACACAAAGGTTAGTGGTAAGTCTTCTATGTGCTCCAGTCACACACATTCATTCAAGCAGCTGGTAGAATGAAATAGGTATACACGCTTTTTCATACAGAAACATACCAGTTAAGTCTCCAGACTGTTGAAACAGGTATGCTTTGAACATGAAAATCATTACAACATTCTGCAAGGCTATTTTTAGATATAGCATGACTTGACAAAGTGGTGAGATTTTAAAAATCTTTAATATCCAAGAAAGATAAATAAAATGAAGATCAACTTCAGATTTTGTCTTAAGTAGTTCAGTTAGTATCAACACAATGTAAATTGGTTTGCTTTGATTACATTCCATAGGTCAAATCACTTAAAGAAATTCCTTTTCCCATCTTTTTTTTAATAATGTGCAGCACCCTTTATAAATAGTAGAAAGGAACAGAAATTGTTTGTTTTGTTTATGAATACTGAATTTCGGGGAATTGACATGCCAAGACTTTAGCACACCATTAGTAAAAGTTTTTCAAGGAGATAAAATTATTATTAACTTTCATCCAATTCCAAAAAGTATTTTTAATTTAACTGTACTAAAAGTTTTCACATAATACCTGGTACGTTACAACTGTAAAAGTAATAAATAAATATAATTGAAATGTCATTATGTCCATTTACTAAAAAAAAATCACTATATTAACCCATCCATTATTCATCTTATAAAATGTACAGTAAAAATAAATTGATGAAATGAAATTGCTTCTTGGAGGAGTCAGGCACACAAACTAAATTATCAGGGATTGAAATATTACATTCTCGCATTCCAGAGGAATTTCATCTTTAAGTTGGCTTTCCCAATTGGGAATACAAGATCCATCCGTATTACTTTAGTTACGACCAAAAGACAGTGAGCATACTGCATGATTTGAATTTAAAAAAAATACAAAATTCATGAGGGAATGTAATTTTATTTCATTATTTATATCCCAGATTATGTTGTTTCTTTTATTCTGGGAATCTCAAAAAGTAGCTTTTATATTTCAGTTTAATGGAATGGAAAAGTGATACATTACATAAAATTATCAGAAAACTATCTACATTCATTACAGCTAAAAGATGAAAATAAATAAAATATATCTGAACAACACGGTTATTTGTACTTCTACAAATTAGGATAAAGTAAGGCTTATACTACATGTAAAAAAAAAAGATTTTTGTATATCTGATCGATAAATTTTAAGTATTATGGAATGTTAATTGAGTAATAAATCTTACTGTAAGATTTTGACTAGAAACTTTTAAATGACATACATTTGCACATGTCAAAAATTGTTCTACTAAAATTACTTCAACACTATATAAAAGCAGCTATCATATGTACTTTTTTTTAAAAAAATATATCTAAAATTAAGAGTATCAACAAATGTTCTTGTTACATTTATTAACATCCATGTGAAAAAACAATAAAGGACAATCATCAACCATTTTAAATAATTTATGTAAACTAACAATATAGTAGAGACAGCCGATATGGGTATTTAAAGAACAATATTTTGACCTCCTTAGGTCAAAATTGTGTTAAGAATGACTTTGAAAAATCATTCTTAACCCGATGATGGCTGATGGAAATCAAAACATTGTTACTTGTTTTAAATACCCATATCAACCATTTCTACTCTATATACATTTATTTCAAGTGGGTTCCTTGTCATCAGGAACTGTTTGTAATCTTCCATTATTTCACTGACTGTGCTCATTTGTAGTAAAATTTTGTTTCATAGTGATGAAGCTGGGCACCAAGTTTTGGAATCTAACGGGCAAACAATTAATTACCTTCAATGACGTATTTATACCACATAGGTTTTCTATTCTAGTTTGTTCCGGGTGTTTCTCAAATCATACCTTCAGAGCGTGAAATTGGGAAGAGAATGTGTGTCTTTTCTGCACTATAATGGCTGCTGCTAAAGAAAGCAAAAGATTTTAACATTTAATAGAAAAAAAATATATACATTTCTGCCAAACTCTGCTTCTATCTCTCACTTTATTAATTAGATAAAAAAAAAGAATATGTTTCATCTGTCAAAAAAAAGTGGGATCATCATAAAACTGAAATCAAGGGTAATAAAAAATATTGTAATTTCATAGATAAAAGCAACTACACTATATATATATATATATATTGACACTTTCTCTTGTTGCTATTATTTTAATATTTTCATCCATAAGTAACAGAAAGAAGCTAAAGTTCTAAGAAGCTTAGGTCAATCTAAACTCTCTCGAACACTGACTAAAAACTTTATATTACAGTTATGTGCATATAATG
>NW_013667022.1:237439-244204 GCF_000517525.1 Limulus polyphemus
AGGGTAAAAAAAAGTAAATTGTTAATTTACTATAGATAAAAGACAACTACACTATATATATATATATATATTGACACTTTCTCTTGTTGCTATTATTTTAATATTTTCATCCATAAGTAACAGAAAGAAGCTAAAGTTCTAAGAAGCTTAGGTCAATCTAAACTCTCTCGAACACTGACTAAAAACTTTATATTACAGTTATGTGCATATAATGCACCCACAACATTGTGTTTAGTGCGGTTTTCTTTCGTGACAAGAGGACATGAACTATGAATCCACAGTGTGGCTAACTCCTAGGCCACATCCATCCCCAACCAGCAATGAACTGTATTTTTGAGTAAAAATTACACTAAATACATATCTGTTGCATTCTAGAATTTTTTCCTGTTTTTTGAAGTTGATGAAAATACTTATTTTACAGTGGTGTTGGCTTACAAAAATCATTTTAGATTTAAAAAAGATACCCATTCTATCCTGGTGCTTTTCTTGGAATAGAGTCACTAACAAAATATGTAGATTACTTACTGTTCTTATCTTGAACTGTTAAAGGTTGATTCATTATTTTCTGAAGCACTTCTATCCACTCTTTTTGCTCTTCCTCTGAATCTGAACTAAAAATGAACGACCGTTCGGGAGTCTCCAATATAAACCCAAAACCGACCTGCTTTACATCAAGGATGTATTTATCCACACTAAAGCCATTTTCCTTATAGCCTATAAAGATTTCTCCTTTAGGATAGGGATCCTGTTCACAAGACCAGATTAAAAATGTAATGAGTAATACAGTATGTATTTCATGCAATTAAACTCTAGGTTTCTAGTCAGAAAGAATAGTATTTTAGTTGGTATCATATTAAGAACAATTCATTTAATGTTACCTGTGCTACAAAATTACTTTGAAATCAGTGTCACTCAGGTTCAATAATTAGTCATTGATAACAAACCACAGATGTTACATGTATAATTAACTTTAACATACATTTTAATATTCTCAAATGTTACTTCTTCACTTCCTTTATAGAGATGCTCTAGGTCTGGTTTCTAGAGTTTATTATAACCAATTACAGTTATTGGTATATAAAAGTAGGCTTAGATAAACAAGTCTTCTCAAATGAAGTGGTGGGCAGAGCCAATATGGTGGGTTTGCTAAATATCATGATATCTCGGCAAATAGAAAAGGTAGGCGGTTCATATTTTATATTCTAGCTGGCCAATATCAAACATTTGAGTTTCTAATTCGTATGAAACTATAGACATTGTATTGTGGGCGTCATAAAATGTAATCTGACCAAACCCAGAAGGCCACATACCACGTGAAACACAAAAATGGATATTTAGCCTTTTTTTTTTAATATTTTGTTTCAAATTAAGAAACTAACTAATGTATAATACTAAAATTTGAATTATAATCTAATTTGATACCAAACTTATTGACATATGTTTATAAAATAACAGCTAAATAAAATGTTGAATGTAAATCTACAAACATGATGACATGCCCTCTGACCCCTACATGTTTCGATAGGGTTACACTCAGAATTCATGGTAAATAATAAATCAAACAATTTGTTTGAGAGATTAATACAAACATGTGAAAAATAAAAAATAGAAAGTAAATTCGTCAGTTGTATAAAAATGATTTAAAAACCACTTCGGAAGAGCAAATTCAAAACACGAGCACTGCCAAACAAGAAGTGATAATTTGGTAGAACTGAATAGAAGCAGTCACATGCATAACGAGAGGGTGTGGTACTCTCACTGGTGGAGGGTTGTCGCATGAGAGACACATTGGAATGCGTCTTTTCCAATGTAGGGGAGGCAAAAGGCTTATGGTATGCATTACAATTTTTTGCATATAGAGGGCAGCATTGAACAAGAATAGCCAGTTATGTGAGTAGAGGTAATGTACCAAATCTGAAACAGCCAGGAGAAGTCCATTAAAGCCTAAGCTCTAACATATAAACAATGCCTAAAATACCACTGAAACCACATTCACAGTGTTACCTACCAAAGGGTTTGTGAGGTACATTAGTCTGCGATTGTCCAAGGTTAACCACCTAAGTCTGTACGTGTCTCCAGATCTAGGTCCTTTCTTTCTCAACCAACCTTCTTTCAGAAATTCTGGAGTAAGATGTTTTGCTACTTCGTTAGGATCCGACTCAGGAAATGCAATTTGCATCTGGTTAAGTTTTGCAGACCTAATGGCCATGTACCAGTTCACTATATCCTGAAAAAAACAAAAACACGTACCTCAAGTCTCTACAAAACCTCCTTTTTTTTTCAGCATAATGGGAAGGTATTTCATTCAAATAGACTAACAAAATCTTTTATACATTGCTTAACTAAATCTTATTCTGTGGAAGCTTTTGGCTCAAGTACTTAACACATAGAAAATGTCTGTTAACCTCCTACCTTTTTAAATTCATGACAAATGTGGAATTATAAATAAATTAATAGACATTTTCTGTACCTTGGACACGTTTTATTCCATGCAAGCTTTTGGGTCAAGCTCTTACATAACTTGTAGAAAATACCTGTTAGTCTATTTTATTTTATTTATAATTCCATATGTTTATATGAGCTTAAAAAATTAAAAGAAGAGATTTATCTGAACAATCAAAGGTACCTGCATGAACCAAAGCAGTGATTTTGTTGGCTTGACGTAAAGAGCAGGATGGTGTCACTTGCAATCACTAAGACAGTAATGGGGGACTAACATGGCCGTCAGTTTCATACAAATGAGAAAAATGAATAAAGTGAGGGATTTCAGAATCTCTCTGGGGCCCAAAAACCCCTGAAAGTTCATTAGTGATCAGAGGTTAGGAGTTGGGAAATTCTTTGTCATGAACAAACAGACATACACAAGCTACTTAACAGTATAGTTTCAAACCAGTGGGTAAATGTAATCATTGACAAATACAAAGTTTTACGTGCCGATATTATATAATCCCTGGCCTTTAAGTTTCAAAGGATTTATTTTGCTAAAGATGTTCCAAAAAATAAGCATGCAGACATATTTACCTTAACAGTATAAAGCTGCATGTTTACTCTACCAACTGATTCACCCACTTCCAATAAGCCCTAACAGGGGCAAGCTGGAAAAAAAAACATGTTCATATCGTGCACCAATTTATATAAATTTACATGCACATTATCCAACTTATGTACAGATTTACCGTTAAATAAAAGGGACTTGAAATTATTTTAGGCAGGATTTTTTTTTTCCTTTTTATTAGCTTTATTTTTGTGAGCTAGCAATACCAAGCATGGGGAGCACGCATACCTGATTTGATTTTATTACTCATCAGGATCTCTCCCAGCCTCCCCTAAAATTGAAATTCTTTTAGGCAGAATTACAGTAAATTAATCTACGAGACCTTTGGCACAATCACAGGTCAATCGAAAGGGTTTGACCTCCTGAGTCCAAAACTGTAATTATATCTCAAATCAGTCAAGAGATGATGGAGCTATGAGCTAAAAGTTTGTACTTGAAAAACTCGGAGCCGTTCTATGAGCCACTATGCCATGGCTAAAAATATATATTTAACATCGTTAACTGAGATTGTATCTTTATAATTCATGTATGAATGTGCAATTTTGGTTCACCAAGTTGTTGATAACTGATGAGTGCATGAAAGAAACTTGTAAAAATACAGTTTGAAATTTATAGAAGACTATGGAAACATTTGTTTTCATTCAGTTACTAGTCTGTCAGATGAGATTATTTTTTATAAACCATAATTTAGACTGCTACATAGGAGATTGATTTAATACTTTAGAACCTCTAAGGCCATTTTATTTCTTTAATCATACTAATAATTTAGTAGTAAACTTCTATTATGCAATATATATTCATGTTTTGTTACAGTCATTAACATACAGCTTTAACACTTTGCTGAATGTAACACCTAAAAATACAGTGTAGTTATTAACATGATTCTCTAATGTCTTGATGTTTTAAGGATGTAATTGTTGGATATATTTAGTTTCTGTCAAGTCTTGATCTGCATCACAAAGTGTTATAAAATACCTACTATGAAAATTAATGTATATAATCATGAGAACACGCATTACATAACACACAGTTGTCCACCTGTCTGTATGTTTTCATAAGTTGTTGTGAGGTACTGACTGAGTAATTGTGATAGTTTTGTAGAAGAACTCGGGATGACCCCCCCCCCCCACAGGTAAAGGAATCAACTGATTGAAGAAATTGTTTACAAAATACACGAAGTTTACATTTAATGCTACATGTGGCACAAGCATCTTTCCATTGGACAAACATTATGTACAACAGCTCAAAACAGTGAAACAGGATGATCCAACCCCCATTTATAGTATTGTTTCTTAAATCTGACATTGCCAGGTACCTTTGCTAGTATTTCATAAATTACACATATTACCAATTGCAGCAAAACTTTTAGAGAGAACTATAATTATTTCTAGCTTTTTAATAAAAAAATAAAAGAAAAAATCATCATCTACAACTAAACAAACAACGTACACTTTTTTATCAGTTCAACAACCAACGTTCACATTCACACATCTCACTAAATATTAGTAAAATCACTTGCAGATTACGAAACGATTTATACCTAAACTTTTGCATGAGCAATCATGATCTACAACATAGTGAGCAGTGTAATAGATAATTTTTTAACTAGTTAAAGGAAAAAAAACCTCATCAACAGGTCACTTTAACTAGCTGAAGTAACTAAAAAAAATAAATATTTTTTAACCAGTGCTCTTAGTAATTGGATGCAAGCTTAATTGTTTCTGTACCCTTCCAAACAGACAGTTATCTTTCCCAAGTACTTAAAAAAAAGAGAGACTGGTTATAAGAAATTCACATAGCTTTTTTTAGTAAAATTCTGTGTGTCTAGATAAGACTGATGCTGTAAATCACTTTTACAGAGCAACATCTATACTATTATGCTGCTTATTTGTATGTACGACCGTTATGCTTTCTAACTGAGAACCTGCTGCATATGCATGCTTAGTTAGAATGCTTCCCCAAGAAAAACTGTGCATTATTCACTCTACAATAAACAGTCTGCCTGCAGCAGAGAGCTGCAAAGCTCAGTGATCAAGTCGCTACAATAGCTGTATGAAACAAGAAGTAACAACAAAAGGGGAATGTAAATATACTTTACTAACCATTTTGTACAACAGAATATTAAAAACTTATCAAAGTTTTAAAAAAAGGTTTGACGTTAGGTCGTAGAATAACATTATAAGTTTATTTATCGATAGTATTAAGTACAGTAAAGTTTAGTCCTAACTAAACTAAAGTAAAAAAAAAACGTACACAGGTTACAGTGTTAATTTCTTGGTTTACACATGTAAATATCCACATTTGAGTTTAACTTGCAGTCTACCTAGTTAAACTCTAGTTATACATCATACACTAACTTAACTTACATAGACAGGATAGTATCATGTCACGTAAAATGTTTCAACTCTACATAAATGTTATATCACATTAAATGTCATGACTTTATGGTTCACAGACATGACTACCCCCACACACACTAGATGATCTTTCAAATAATTAGAGGGCTGTTTAAGCTAAAGCATTCAATCTCTGGATATTTCCATCTGAACAAATTATTTATTGTAGAACAAAATCGAATCACTTAAGTAAACTTTACTATTATTATAAAAACTAAATGAAACAGGAACACTTACTATTTTAGTCGCTATGATGTTCTGTAGAACATCCACTTACAAGTACAAAATTGAGGCAAATAGTAAGTATAATTTTTTGACATAAGGAACTTAAGACACACATTTAGAATAAATAAAATGTTGTTTCTTACAATGCAGCCTGTTTAATATCAAACTATAAAGATCATGAAACACTCATAAAACAAACTATTTATAGATACAATTCACTCATTCGTTTTCCCACATGAACTGTAAAAATCAGTTCAACTGTAGATTGCTGACTCACACATCACGGTGGAGAGTCCGAGGGGTTATTCCAGGAAATAGTGACATCTTGGACAATGCATTTCTATATTTCTGCATGAAAATAAATACAAATGGTGATATACTATAGTTTTTAATATTGATAGTACAAAATCTTCATGCATATACACTTTACTTTAACTTTGTTTAAGCGTATGTTTAATTCATGTATACGTGTTTAATTAAATTGTAGTGGTAAATGATAATTATGTTTGTCTTCCATTTTCAACACTCAAGCAAAAGTTAAATGTTTGTAAGATTCAGACAGAGTAGATATTTAACTTGATTATTATATTAGAATACATAATGTAGCTCTTTTATGTAATGTTATATGAACACAGTGTTGAATTTACCATGAATCAGTCACATTATAATATAGTTTATGGAACTCATGTTGCTATGTATATATTACTAGCAGAGACCCGCAAAACATTTCCGGCTAAATTAGTGTCTTTATCGTAACAGTACGTCTTTAAATATAACATTTCTAGTACAATACTAACAAATTGTAATCGTAGACAACGAAATGTGTAAATCCACTTGTATATAGGCCGTACTTTATAAAACTCTAACTTATGTTAGGCCTAAGTTCGATAAAGAGATAAGTAGGCTACACATGACAGGCGTGAAGCACCTTGTCTAAAATGTGGATATTTACATGTGTAAACCAAGAAGTAGGCTACACATGACAGGCGTGAAGCACCTTGTCTAAAATGTGGATATTTACATGTGTAAACCAAGAAGTAGGCTACACATGACAGGCGTGAAGCACCTTGTCTAAAATGTGGATATTTA
>NW_013667022.1:245125-246632 GCF_000517525.1 Limulus polyphemus
TGTTAATTTATCTCTTTATAGAACTTAGGCCTAACATAAGTTAAAGTTTTATAAAGTACAGCCTATATACAAGTGGATTTACACGTTTCGTTGTCTATGCTTACAATTTGTTTGTATTGTGCTAGAAATGTTATATTTAAAGAAGTACACTTACGATAAAGATACTAATTTGGCTAGAAATGTTTTGCTGGTCTCTGCTAGTTAATATTATACTTCAGAGTTAATAGTAACTATGAGACTTAGGTTTAACTATGCAGAGCTACAAGTACATTGTATTTGTAGTACTACCCGCATTTATATTTATTAACATACAAGCCACTATTAACAATTTATAGTTTGATGGGTTAACGATAAACAATTAAACATAAACAATCCATAATGACAAAATATTAAAATTAGTTTGTTTTTTCTATCACACATAAAATTATGCATTGTAAACAATTAAATGAATAATGTAACAATATACTGTTCATCAGTGCCTGCTTTTCTTACACAGGAAAGTCTCGCTGATGTGTGTATAAGTGACTGTGTGTGTTATTACAGTTAGTGTTTCTAATTGTGACGTACATGTACCCTCCATATCTACTTGTTCTAGCATACGTACATCCATCATAAGCAGTGATAACAACTTGATTACAAGATCTGGTATGATTAAGTACAAAAACAAAGCTCTGAATATACATTTTTCTGTTTCATTCTATGTATAAATATGTACTTAGTTATACTTTACTATAATAAAATAACACAATATTGTGTGTAGCAGAAAACTATCTGAGACTGAAGAAGACACACGAATGTTTCAAAACTACCTTCTTTTATTTCAAGTGCTCTGATAGTTTGTTCCATTCACTTTGGTGTTTTTTTTACTAAATATTTCACTTCATCAAGATTAGAGGATTTTAGGATACATGAAAGAATAACTTTCAATCCAATGATCACCATTGTTATTACTGGCATAGTTGAAAAGAGCAGTTTTATAAAACATAATTTCTGAATCGTAAGACAAAAATATTTGTGGATTACCCACTAAGCTAATCAAAATCAAAGCTAATATGTTTATAAAACTGTGGTTGAAATTGCATCACTATACAGTGTACTCTATCCTTCACAGTAACTGAAAACCTTAAGAACATACAATGGAAACTCGATTGATGTGAAAAGAAATGACGCGTCCTCGGCAGCAACCTCCTACCAGTATAAAGGAGCAACCACAATGCTCAATAGCTCAAAATTATCTGGGATCACATTAGCTTTTGTACAGACTAGTCAGCATATACTGTGTAGGTAAGTTACAGCTCATAACATCAGAAGAAATGAGACCATATTTGGAAAATTTTCTAATCTCCATAATAAGTGAAAATAATATAACTGTTACGTCTCTGTTTGTTAATTAACTTTCCGTAACTTTGTTCCGACAAAACTTAAGCGACACAAGTGCTTTCTTGATAAAACTGGTTTATTCTTTCCGAATATAACTTTACCGATACATTCAATTTCAACAATCGCA
>NW_013667022.1:247632-259237 GCF_000517525.1 Limulus polyphemus
TATATCTAGTAAATACTAGAGCATTCGCCAAAGTACAGGATAGTTCTAGAAACGTGGCGTCACAGTAGTCATGTGACTCGTTGACACAACATAACTATGATTACATGTACATTTGTGCACTCATACTCTATACCATAAAGAGGTATATATGAATAAAAGGAATAAAAACTTTAACTTAATACCTTTCCATCATCAGCATACACAAAAATATTCCTTGTGGTTCCATCTTTAACAAAAGTTATTTGCATAGCATTAGCATGGTCGACCTTCATTGGACAAAAGACAGCATTAAGCTCCGAAACCTTCATCACTAGTTTAGGTTCTTTGTTCTGAGAAAATAAAAACAAAGCCGTCACACATATATATTCGTCAATGAATTAGCAGATACATAAATATACAATCTTGATGATACAAGACTTAAAATACCATAAATTAAATAACAAATATTAATAATTTATTTATTAGTTGTGTAGAATCCACATCATTATAGTTCATTTAAATTTGTGTTCACAATAAGAATGTTCTTGTTAAGAATACTGCTAATGTGATCCAAGAATATTGTTTCTTGGATCACATTAGTATTTACCAGATGCTTTCTCAGCTGAAATGAAGATAGGACACAGATAGCCTATTATATAACTTTATGCTTAACAACAAACAAATATTCTGGGGGAGGGGATGCAAAAATATTTCAAAAATATTGAAAAGAAAATAAACTCACCTCAAAATTGGACATCAGTCTTACGGAGCTAACAGTGTATTCAACTAGCCAGAAATTCAATATTTGAACATTATTGCCTCATCCCTGAATTATTTCTTTATGGTTTATATTTTTATTAATATAAAATTTATTTTAACAATTTACATGAACTAGTGATATACCTTTGGCTTGAAGGACTGACTGGAGGTATGTGGATTAAAATGGATGGGAACTACTGACTTATAAAATACTTTTTGTTGAGAAAAATTCGTTGATTATAAAAAACTTTAAATTGCTCAGAATATAACTAATGAAATTAACATAAATTCCTAGGTGTTTCAAAATAACTTAATTAAAATATCAAAATAATTTGTATATACACCGTATCCTAGAGAAATAATAAAAAGTAACTCCATTTTCTAGTTCACCACAATACTTCGAAGTCATAAATTAACTTCTGCTCAATGACTTCATTATAAACCTACAAATAATAAGAAAATGAGAGTCAAATAAATACAAAGATAAAATCTTACTTCCTTCACATAATATCTGAGGCTGTCATCAGATTCATTTAGAACAAATTTACGTAGATGAAACTTTTCATTTTCTTTCCCACGCTTCCAGAGATACCCTTCCATAAAACCCTTCAAATAAATTGGTTTTTCTGGCAAAATAAACTCTTGCCTTAAATACTTAGCTTGTATCCATTGTTCTTTCAAAACTCTGATAAAAAATAAAATAAAATATTGATTGATGAAATAACTATTAAGACTAAATATTCAAAAGCACAAAATAAAACAATAATTTATGTATCAAATAAAAAATCCTTCTATTGTATTACTTTTTATTATCAACTTCAAAGTTTAACTTGATAATACTGTACGAAGCTATGGCATGTTTTTTGTAAGTTGTTTCTTGTGAAAACTTGTAAATGTTTTTTTTCTCTGTAGTTTAAGTAGTTATATATAATTCTTTGTAATCATGCATTGCAATTTTGGCCCAGAGATGTCACCACAGGTGCTTCGGATTGATATACAATCATTAACCAATAATTTTTCTGGAACATATGGGCTAAGGCAATAAACCATATGCATGTTGATTCAATTGTGAAATAGTCAAACAGGATTATAAGGTGCTTATTGAAGTTCTTTATTGTTTCATGTTGATAAATCTGGAAAGTGGCATTAACACAGAATGAAATGATGATATTACTGTATTAGAGAAATTGTGCTAAATGCAAACTAGCTTTACATGAGCCGAGGTTTCCTCTGATTGTAGGTGTCATTCAGGCCCTTATATCACTTATATCAACGAGCAATATCTTAGTTAAGTATAATTATTCAGTACCAATATAAATGAAAACAGTTTAAAAACAGATATATTAGGTTTTCAAACTAAACAATACATGTATTAAAAATGAAAAGATTTTGTTTTTGTGCTGATGAAAAATGAAAACTTTCTAGAAAGTATAATTTTGGTCTCCAAGACTCTGATATACAGAAAATACAATTTGATTTCTACATCAATATCCTCTAATTCAAATAGTATATTTTGTTATGACATACTACAGAGTGATATATTGAAATATATTGTAATAATCAATGGGGAAGATGTCCCCTGAATTTTGTTTCTTTTTTTCTAAAGAACACCCTTATGCTTACCCCAGCTACAGAAACCATCCTGGCCCCTTTGAAACCAAAGTTATGCCATTGCATGTAATCACTTTTAGGAACTTGAAAGAACAAATAGCCTTTAAAATTTTGAAACAGCTAAATGCACATAAGAAAAATAAAGTGTTCCTACAATACTAACTTGTAAGAAATGTTAAGTATAGTAGGTCTGCCATCACGTTATTAAGGAAACAAAATATTCTAAATACACCACATAAACACCGTAATGTGTAGGAACAAAAATTATAACTAAAAACAGGCCTAGCTAAAGTAATTTCCATTAAATATACAGAAAGGCCATCGGTTAATTTTTCTAGATCTGACATTTACTTTGAAAGATATAATAAAATGTCTGCCAAGTGTTCAGAAACATCTATATAAATAACAACATTTAGATTTTTTAGTTCACATCCTCACCGCTTTATATAGTAACAGTTAACATTTTCTTAAGAATCTGGCAAGCTACACAGCATAACGATATACAGAGATAATTTATAAAGCTTCAATACGGATAAGCTTCTTTTTGATGAAGTCTGCAAAAAACAAACAGTGTACAACCAAATAATAAGCAGTGAATAGTTCACATATATCTTTAAATTTTTATTTGAATTCAAAAATAATTACTCATATCAATACAATGGTTTGGGTTCATTCATAGATGGGGCTTAATTCACATTAAAGTTCATCCCCTTGAACACAGGTTAAAGGTCAAGGTCTTGAAAGGCTGAGTGCAGTTAATTCTATCTTGAAATGAATTTTCTTCAGCAACGTATACTAATTAACTAAATCAATATAAATTTTTTTGCTGTAAATGCAACAAATTTATTAAATGGTGAATATTTCTGAACAAAGTTCTAATGGCCAGAAGTCACTCAGTAAGTGCAAAATATACAGTACGAGAACATATTCATTGTAACAAATAATTACAGATTTGTGAAACAGTTATAACCACTTTCAGTTTTTTTTCATTGGCTTTCAATCTTCTTCTCAACCTTAATCCACAGCTACAAATACTTATGCACTTATCATGAGACTCATATAATTAGGCCTATTCTTACAGTCATTCGCATCAGTAAAAAAAAGTAAATCTCACTTTTTGGTCAAATTAGCAGCTTTCTATGACACATTGTGGTTGTTGACTGCCTGGATCCAGGTCAAATTCAGCAACACTTTGATCCAGAACATGCACCATTTTGCTTTCCTGAATAAAACATTTTTTGGATGAGCATACCCTCACAACTGCCTCACCCAGAAGGCAACCACCTTCAGCACTCATAGAACTTTACCACGTTCTACAGTTTTACTTTTTCAAAAGTCTCGCTCAAACAAATTCCTAAAAGTTGGCAGCTCTGTTGGCAGTTAGATAAGTTTATTATTCTCAAGCTTCCTTAACTTCTTAGTAAATACACATGTGGCTGAGATAAGTTCAAGTCACATCAGGTATGAATATATAAAATCAAACCCAAAGAATAGAAACAATAAATTAGCTTAGTATTCACTAACATGATTGTACCTTTCTTACTCATTTTCTACTCAAAGTTCGTAAATAATCTGAAAATGTTTTACCTGAAAAATAGATAAATGTTAAGAAAACCTGGAAAAGAACTTTTACCAGCATAAAACTGGTAAAATGCATCTCATTAAATACTTTTAGACTTGGTGCATTATAGAAATGTAAGAATAAATGGTATTACTGGAAAAGTAATAAAAACTGTATTGTCTTAGCATTTATATAAAATTAAAAAACATTTAGAAATGGGTAAAAAAATATACATACAAAATATTTCTAAAACTACAAATAAACATTTCCATAATTGTCTAAAAATATTTAAGAATTTAACCCATTAACTGCTGCAGGAGCATCTCAGTTGCCGTTTTCTGACTCACAAATAAAACTGAGTTGTCATCAATCATAATAAAATGGTAATTATCGTCATCCGCATATAGTTATAGTTATATATGTGCGACTGACGGATATTTCCGTCATTCGCAGCTGAGCCATAGAACTTCCATGACGGAAATATCCATCATCTGCAGTTAATGGGTTAATATTTTTTACTCTATAGGAAATTACTTTATGGTTGAAAAACAAATGTATTATTTAACTCAAGAGATTGTCTACCCTTATGGATCAATATTTTCTATTAATACAACAGTTGCAGCTATCAAAACTGGATCAATTATGATAACTATATGAAGGAATGAATTGATTACAAAATACAATATAAAATAAAATAAAACTACTTTCTCATTTTAAATAAACTAACTACAAGCCAGTGATACTGATAACTTTAACAATGTGTAGTGTTTGCTTGCTCTGATCAAGTTCCTTTTTTTCCTGTACCCTTGAGATTGATCTTTCTTTAAGTAAAAAAATAATAATTTGTAACATTTTTCTGAGATCTACCACATAAAAATACGATAGTTGTAGAAAATTTAACATTTTTCTTTCTAAAAATGTACTTTCTTCACTACAGAACTCTATTATGTCACACCACCGCCAAATGTTTTTGACCATGCAGAAAGCTCCAAATTAAACTCCCATCCCTAGCTGTATTAATGTATAATGCATCAGTCTATGAATCAGTCAGCATTAGACTATAACCCTCTACCAATAGGAGGGCAACAGATCCCCCCTGCATAGTAGTTCCCCCATTACACAGTGTGTATTACCAATAGCCCATTCTTGATGAAGCAAAAGAAACATACCAGAAGTGTTGAGGAAAAGCAAGTGCTTTCCTGTCTTTTGATGTAAGAAAGAAATGACAGTGGAATTGTCTGAATGGAAGATATATATAAACAGACAAGACAGAAGATGATGGAAAGCTCATTCAGCAGCCAACATTTCAAGAACATTGATATGGAAAGACCACTCTTCTGAAGATCAGATGTCCAAAATCATACTCCACCTACACAGAGAAGCATATGTGAACAGATGCAAGTCCTGGAGAGGTAAAGGAAGAGAGATGACCAGAGTCTGTGTTGGACCGTATAAGCCACAATGGCAGCAAAATATGGAGAGGGAGATAGAGAGATACACACACAAGAGAAAACAGTGGATCACTGGACATACTCCATTAATCAGCTCAATGTTCAGTTCACTGAAGAGTTCATATTATGGGCACATCCAAGAGGAACAAAGGACTTAAAGAGAAGCCAAAGTCCCCATAAGAGGCATAACTTTCTCACACAGGAAGAGAAGCAGACATAACATCTTTAGTAACCAGAAGCTCCATTTCTCAAAGATATATAAGAGAAGGCAGAGCCTGCCTGCAAATGAGTTTAATACGACTCCCAAATGTACCAGGTACTGGGTGGGGGTAAAGAAGACTCGAAGAGCTTGATCAGCCAACTCTAACGCGATGACTCCTGAAGGAGAAGACAGGTCACAGTTGAGAATGACTCTCTGAATGGAGCAAAAATAAGTCAGTCATCTACATAGTAGTGCAAATGTAGGCCCAAAAAATGCATCCTCCAAGCAATATGTCCTCAGGACCCAATAGAAAACATAGAGCTAGAGCCAGCCTGAAAGGAACAGCCCAGAATTGAAGAATATGACTATTGTGGAGGAAACAAAGAAGCTATTCAGTCAGTCAAATCAAGTTGTGAACAAATGCATCCACAGTACCAGGAGAGGAAACTACTGCACATAAAAGATGTATCACCCTCCTACTAGTGAAGTGTTATAGTCTAATGCTAACTGTACCAAAGACTGGCACAATTCACATTAATGCATGTAAGAGTGGGAGTTTCATTCAAACGCTCGGCACAATAACTTTTCAGCAATGCTGCAAGATAATAACTCTCAGTTACGCGGAGAGGTGAGTAGCATTTCTGAAAAAAATGCCCTATCCATTAAGATCTTAATGCCTTTTTATGACTTGTGCATTTTTCTGAAGTTAAGACAATAAATCTCTCTAGTAGGTACAACATTCTCTACAAAAAAAAAATTAACATATCTTCAAAGTACAAGTTTCTGAACATTTTCAATACAATAACAACTAGTTATCACTTTATAAAATGTCATCTAAAACATACACACAAGACCAGCTCATTAGCAATATTTCACATTTCTTACAACTACATGTAGGTGAAAGCTACCAAGAAACATCAAGTTAATTTTGATTATTTTAATTATATATATATATAATAGTCAAATGTATGTCTGTCTGTCATGAACTGTATCTCCTGAACACTTACTTGTAAAATAAAATTTTATGAAAATGTTTCTTTTCAAAAGTACATTACAGGAAAATTGTTCATTTTTTGCAATTGCTATAATTTTATATTGATATCAACAGTGATACATCAGTCTTGGTATGTACTACATGGACAATCTGAGAAAACTTATTAAGAACAAAAATGTTTCTTTTTCTGAGGGAATTTCATAAAAAAAAAAAGACTTTCTCTGTCAACTGAATTAAAGAAATATTTCAAAGATAGGAGCATGAACATAAAAAACACAGAAGAACGTGTTTGAGAATACATTTGTTGTTCTTCATTCATATATATATATATATTTTTTTTTTCATTTAGTACATGTGCGATTTTATTGAATCATGTTGATTAAATTTATTTGAATTGAATATCTCCCCTTTCACATTTCTTATAGAAATGACAACTGTCAAAAAAGCACTTACTTTGGTAGTGATCTTTTCTTGAACTCAGTAAAATTAAAAGGAAAGATGGCATCTAGTGGGAAAAAAATCCCCACTGCTTCTTAGTAAACACGACCGATCTATTGTGCTGGATGCAACCATTGCATCAAAACCCAAACATTTTTGCCAACAATACATTGTATTCAGTCTTCTTTGTTTACATTTTCCTTACTGAAATAACACAGTTGAGGTAATTTCTGTTGTACAATTTATATATACATACAAACAGAACCTGGTAAATATTATAAGAATATACTTGTATAAGTAAATAGATATATATATTAACAGGACAAAAGCACATCAGAGAAACTAAAACATGGGACTAACCAAAAGATCTTAGTACATAAGGTATTTAAAAGAAAAATAGGAATGCACTCTGATTCAATAAAAAAAAGCATTACTCACTGGACATCTGTAGGGCAAGGCCTCTTGTAACATAATGGAACGTGAACTTGATACTTTTCTTTAGCTTTATCATTACCCATGTCTTTCATCATTTGTACCTGTGCTAAATCCCAATTATCCATAAATACCGATTTCACTTTGCTGATGTGAGAACCCAGGTTCCGATGGCAAGCTGCACACTCAGTACAAATAAATATTCCAATGTTGTATGATGCCCATTTTGGACCTTCAAAGAGACATCAAAATCAAATATAATTATAAGGAAGCACAATATACAACTAGCCATATTTTAATATACTATTCTGAAAAAAAAAAAGAAAAAGAAAAAGGAAGCACTCAAAAATTTATGTTCCACTATTCAGTTCAATAAACATGTTGTATATGTGAACTTTTCTTAGATTCAAGCCGTATTAGTAAGATCATTGCATAACAAAAAACTTAAATTACTCTATTCACATATCAATATTTCTTCTTAATTTTACAACTAAAAATTTATCATTTTGTACAGATGCAAGTGTAATAATACACTTATTCTTATACACATAATTGGTAAAATTTATTATTTCTTTCACTATTGTGGGCATACATGTCTTTCATCTAGGCTAGTGCCATTGGAATTTAGATCTTTGTAACACCTAGAAAAAAAGGTATTCTCCTTCAAAGTTCTCAAAGTTTGCCAGTGTTAAGTTTGAGATAAGTAGTTAAATATAAAAGATGCGTCTTTTTTTGTTTTTTAAACCTGACACTGACAGTATTTTCTGTTTGTAAATGTGATAGGGAAGGAGTTGAAAGCAGTGGTTTCCTTTTAACTGCAAAATCTTCTGTAAAGCTATCAATTTAAACTTTGAGTCAGCTTAGTTAAATGTCACATGTAATACACAGATGCCATGATGCAGGAAACACATCTGTAATGATGTTTCACTTTGGTACAAAAGCTAACAAACACATTAAAGATGCTTCTTTTATTATGAAACTTGATATAAGACTTCTTTTTGTACAATAAAATGATGATACATTAAACTTGTCACGTCATATATCACATGAAGTGCTGATAAGTAGTTCTTGTTTTATTTATTACTTTTTAATTCTTATACTTATTACTTCATGTAAAGATTTTCAACTGATTTGATGATTTCATAGGTATTTTTTCTGACATCATTCATTAGCGAAGTTCCGTTGTTTCTTAGTCTGAAAGGATATCAAATATTGGGGATGCGATGTAAGAGGAACTACAAGAGCTTCACAGAGAGGGATACTGTCTCCATTTTGAAAATAATCAACACGTATTATATAATAGTTTAATATATTTGGAAGACAGATATAAAGGGTCTGAATTTAGCAGTATAACCCAAAATGTTGCATCTCATGGAAATAAGTGAGGTGAAGAAAATATAGCTGATACACAAGAACTATATTTGACAAAGATACTTTTTTTCACAGCTGTACATTAATATATGGAAATTATTAGTTCTTTCCAGATGCTTTTGTGATGCTAAAACTGTGTACAAAAATACTTGAATTAGAAATAACCAACAACTACAAAGTAAAAAGTAGATCCCACCATTATCAACATACATGTTCTTACATAAAAAGAGGTTATACATCCCAATGTTATAATTGTAACAAAGGAATAACCTCCACAAATATAACAATAAAAGTGTACATTATACTAGTACTCTCATATATATAAATACACTGTGTGCTTAATTACCCGATTGGTCAGACACTAATTAGAATAAAGTTAAGATTTAACAATAAGTTTAAACAAAACAAACTTTAAGAGTGAATTAGAAACCAGCTTTAACAATGGTTGATGGAAATAATATTTGTCACAAGTAGAATCACTATGACTGCAGCTGTACACATGCATTCCGTGAGGCCAAGTTGGTCAGTGAAGCCTAACTTAGATTTATTTTAACAATGATAATAGCAAGACCCTCAATTCCAGCACTATTTCACCATCTAAAATTACTCTTTGCTTTTGTATGTATATATATATCCTACATGTTCTTGGAAATGCATGTAACCTGTAACATCATCTTACACATACATAGCAACTCACCCCAGAACAACACACAGGAAACACATCCTGCCATACAGGTTAAAAACAGGAAGCTTTTTTATAGGAGTATTCCAAATTAACAGAAGTAAGGAATGTTCATGAAACTCACTAGTTTTATTTTACCCATACATACATGTAATATTCTGATTAATCTGCACAAATTAATTACCACACCCACAATAGCTCAAATGGTGGCACAACACTGTCAGTAATAATCTTAGTATTACCAGTAACCTTAACAAAAATATAACTTACAAATAATAACCGATCTAAGTAAGATTTTAGTTACCATGCATTTATCACTGTCATAACAACAATTTAATTTTTTATATTGGGTTAAGTAAACAATAAGTTAAATTGTTTAATATTATTGGGTCTATGGTAGGATTTAATGACAATAGTTATAAAAATATTGTGGCTTTTTTTCAACTTGCTGGAAACAAAATAGATATGAGATGCTATTTTTATGTCATTGATTTTGAATTTGAAATGTACAAATTAAGAGGAATGTTGGAAAACTAATCTTCAGTTTAACTTTTAAGTGAGCTTTTTTTTTCATTTTGGTATAATTTATACGTTCACCATGAGCCGCTTTCAACGTTGCACTGATGGCAGAGATAAGGTTAATTATAGTAAATGTAACTTAATTATACTATACTGTACTAATTCCACTGTTTTCCTTTACTAGCACAGGAACACCAACACTGTTACAATGCAACACTTAGTTATACAAAAGCTATACTTATCAGCCCTAGTAGTACAGTACTAGTAGGGCTAGTTAGTAATAGTAATACTACTAATACTAATAGCCATGTATCAATATTTATAATTATATTTCTAGTTCTAGCTACATTTGTTAACATTAATATAATAATGATAAAATAACTCACCCTCTGCACCACAGTCTGCACAGTATAAATGTTCAGGCAGTTTTAATAATTGGACCAAAGTCCTTCTGTTAATTTCTGCCATCACATATATTACTATTAGTATTATTAATAACTTTCCCTTTCAATTTTCTCTTGTGCGTTAGTCATTTTTCCATCAACACTTTTTCACCAACCAGTATCACGCCCTTGCACTCCGCACTATTTGTTTCTACAATACTGAGAACACGTTCCAGTAACTGAGTCAAAGTCTAATCCAGCGCCTTGAAACAGATGTCGGCTTCTCTACTTATGGCGTGCCACTCACGATGTATAATAATATTCATCTATATTATAATATTTACTTCGTATAAGATATTTAAATACAAAGCAGTGATACTTAGAATAATTTTGGTGGATAAAATAAAATATTTGTAATAGGAAACGACAGAATAGTAAATTATTAATAGTGTAATAAATATTGTTATATTTATTAATATTATCATAAATATAATTTTCCTATACCGTGAGGGGACAGTTCATATAAATATAATTTTCCTGTACCTCGAAAGGGCAGTTGAACGGAATGGGTACAGTTAGGTTAGGATACACAGAACTACTTTGAAAGGAGAAGTTAAAAGAACTGTGGTCCTGGATTTGTAGAAGCAGATGTGGTATTTTCAGATTGTGTGATTTACTTCTAGTAATCGGTTAGGAACCGCAGATTAATTGGAGATTTTCCAGAAAATGTTGTAAGGACTAAACCCTGAATTATCTTAACCTCGACTGAGTCTAAAACAAAGAAAGAGACTGGACACAAAAAGTATTACACAGTGAAACAACCTTTATTCAAACACAAATGTATTTTTACACCTTTAATGCAACGTGTTTAAAGAACTTGTATTTGTTTAAATCTTCAATATCTTTTTCTCCCATCTTGTTTCATTTTGAGAAAACGTGGTATTATATAGGGAAGACAACTATGTCAATCTTCTCAGGCTATAGTGACTGGTGGACACTCTCACTTGTAAAGGGCGAGCATGTTTGGTGTGACGGGGATTCGAACCCGCGATCCACAGATTGCGAGTCGAACACCCTAACCACCTGGCCATGCCGGGCCAATACATATTAGACTGTGCTTAGTCCCAAAGTTTTCACTCTCTTGGGGTTGATCTCTAGAGAACTAAAACACAGTGGATTTAAAGTATGATCCTCCCTTAACCTTAAAACCAATAATCTTTAAA
>NW_013667022.1:259895-261583 GCF_000517525.1 Limulus polyphemus
CATGAACTTCTAGAAGGATCCTGTCCCTTCCTGAAGTCTCGAGAGGCTACTAGATATGAGGTAGTCTTGTATATATATATAAGCCGCTAAGAACTGCCGGCAACAATGTGTAATTGACATTTGAGTCGTGCACGTGAGACGTTCTCGTTGTGAATTATAGCGTTTGTTATAGCACGACTGTGGAAATTAAGTGTATTGCAAAGTTGTATTCAGAAAGAATAAACCAGTTTTATTTGAGAAAGGACTTGTATCGCTAAAGTTTCTTCGGTAAGAATTTTTACGGAAAATTAACTAACGAACGGAGGCGTAGCAATATATACATATATAAGACACAAGAAAACACAATACCAACTGTCCTTTAAAATGATTTAATATCCAAACATAAACCCTTTACCGCACCACATATTCAATAACTCTTTAACACAGAAAAATGCTACATACTCTTAAACACCGAAACAGCAGTGCACAAGTACATACTCTCATACCCAAAAAATAAAACTAAGGAAGAAAATAATAAGTCAAACGCAAAGGTATACTGTGAGACTAGCAAACCAAGCACGAAAACTAAAATACTATAAAAAAAAAGAAATAAAGCCGAATAAAAGCCCTTTAACAAAAATAAGATTTTATACGTTTTCAAGTTCATCAAAGATTTAGAACTGTCTCTTCGCGTAAGAAGCAGTCTCACGCAAAAAAAATACATGAAACTAAGGCCCTATAATATCGAATACTAAAATCAAATCAAGGGAAAAAATTAAACATTTACTTAAAACAATAAGAAATGATATCTTTAAACGAAAATTACACACTTTAATCATAAAATACAGCCTCCCAGTAGCTGAGGGTTTATAACGCTAAAATCCAAGTTTCGATAGTCGTGGCTGACACAGTACAGATAGTCCATTGGGTAGCTTTGCACTTAACAACAAACAAAAAAAAATTACAAAATAATAGAATGAGAGCTAACTACTTCTCGCTCGCGTGCATTCGTAAGCGCGAGTATTGGCACGTTAAATTTACGATATGCACACCAAAGAATAGAAATACATTTTTGTTGTTGTTGTTTTATTTAATTTCGCCCAAAGCTACACGAGGGCTATCTGCGCTAACCGTCCCTAATTTAGAGGGAAGGCAGCTAGTCATCACCACCCACCGCTAACTCTGGGACTACTCTTTTACCAGCGAAGAGTGGGATTGACCGTCACATTATAACGCCCCCACGGCTGAAAGGGCGAACATGTTTGGTGAGACGGGGAATCGAACCCACGACCCACAGATTGCGAGTCGAATGTCCTAACCACCCGGCCATGCCGGGCCTAGAAATACATAAACACAAAATAATCTAAATTCTCGCTCTTTCAGATATTCTTTCATGCGTGAAATAGACAGGACATTTCATTATTAAAATATGATAAAACTCAGTATTTATATATGTTTTGTGTCTGCGTGTGTGTACTTACATTAAAACAATACCAATAATAATAACTAAATAAACAAACAAACTGCTTGCCCTTTTAATTCCAACACGCACTCTTGGGTGCAGAAAGTTCAGACTTATAAAGTAAAATGCAAAATGAGCTAAGACAATTTAAATCTACATAGAAAATGGGGCCCGGCATGACCAGGTGGTTAGGGCCCCGGCATGGCCAGGTGGTTAGGGCGCTCGACTCGCAATCTGAGGGTCGTGG
>NW_013667022.1:262109-263734 GCF_000517525.1 Limulus polyphemus
ATAAAAGAGTAGTGGGTGGTGATGACTAGCTGCCTTCCCTCTAGTCTTACACTGCTAAATTAGGGACGGCTAGCACGGATAGCCCTCGTGTAGCTTTGCGCGAAATTCAAAAACAAAACAAACTATACAGAAAATATTTACTTAGTCCATAGTCCGTCTGAGACACCACTGCCGCTCACCTCTACCACGCCAGCAGATTCTCCAAGCCCGACGTTGTATCGCGGTTGATCGCCGTCGACGCCTTCAGATAATCCTGGACTTTATTGAGTGTTTTCTCGATGTCACCAAACTTGACCCTCTTGACCTTCTCTTCGTAGCCCTTGAGCAGAACGCGTATTATCTCCAGCTGATGGCCAAGGAGCAAAGGCAGCTTGAATAAACAGCTTTGTAAACCACGTGTTAGTAAAAACACTGTATAGATGTAGAATAAACAAAAAAAAGAAATAAAAAAATCTATATTTAATTAAATAAGAAGATGGAATACACATGATATGCCTGCATACCACAAAGGCTTTACCCTCGAGAAAAGTAAAAGTACCCTACTGAAATTTATTATAGAGATAAGTGAAGATCGGTAAAATAACTCATAAAAAATTTAATATGAGAGTCAGTATCCAACTAGTACTTTACTGGAATTCATAGAAAAAAAATGAATTTTTGGAAGTCAATGAGATCAACAGAAACAAGATGGTGGATAAAATGTAAACGTGTGGTACTCTCAGGTACACCTATTTCCCTTAAGAGTAACGGTATTTTTCATACCACTATGTCTTAGTTGAAACGGCCTCCCTAGTAGCACAGCGGTATGTCTGCGGACTTACAACGCTAGAATCCGGGTTTCGATATCCGTGGTGGGCAGAGCACAGATAGCCCATTGTGTAGCTTTGTGCTTAATTACAAACAAAACGAAACAAACAATTGTCTATATATTTTATTTTATATAGTTTAGTGTCCTGTGGCTTCTTTGGTCTTTGTGCTTTAATCCCTCTGTATTTCATTGATGTCCATTTGTACTTCTGTGGTGTTCTTAGGTACATTGATTTACCTTTTAAGAAGTAACCACAAATAACAGGAGGAATGAGCTAGATGTGTACTAAAGCTAAAAATTTGACCTGGCTAATGGCTACACTGAACAGTGTTTCTAGGAAACAGAAATAGATTTGAATTATATACCTTTTCTTCACGTACCTCCAGAGATTCTGAGTGTAATCTGTATTCTAGATCAGTGGTTTCCCAGTGGTTTTAGTCAGCGGGCCACTTCGACGAGGCAAAAGACCCGTGGACCACTTTCCGGTCCTAACCCATCCGCGTTCGCTTGCCACCACAAAACAACTCATCAGTGACTTTCATTTTGGACCAGTCCGCAGAACACCTGGAGGACCCTTGCGACCACCAGTGATCTGCAGACCACACTTTGAGAACCATTGCTCTAGATAGAGAGAGCAAGACATTCTATACACAACAAAATAATGACATTCCTCTTAGAACACAGTTACTATCCAAGTCACAGTAGGGAGAGTTTAACCTCCCAGCATTTCTTAACCTAAACAAAGTGATGTAACCCGAGGGAAAAGTTACAAGATCCAAAAATAAATATATACCAACATCATCTGTGAGAAACCTCT
>NW_013667022.1:264734-278454 GCF_000517525.1 Limulus polyphemus
ATAAACTTCTTTGATATTCTTTGTGACAACAGAGGCGTTGTTTCCCTTCTTGTATTCAAACAGCATTACATGCCAAATGTGTGTCTCATACTGTGCCATCACTATAAGGAATTAGAGGATACTAAACATTACACATTATATAAGCTACAACAACGTGACGTTTTAGGCGGTTCGTTTAACTAGTTACACATGATGTACGTTTTTTTTTGTTTGTTTTTTTTGGGGGGGGGGGTTAATGAAAGTGTTCCAAAACTCGACATTAATTTCTTGACGACCTAATACTTAATTGGAACACACGCTATAACCACAAAATAAAATCAGTGTGTATATTTGACAAATTTCGATGGTATCTTGTTCTCACTTCTCTGTTATGATTTTATGCTGTTTTCATATCAACTGTATGTTGAGAGACCCTTGACAAAGGGGTAAATGGTTTTGTGCCTGTAAGTTTCTTCATTCTGATTCTTGATGTTTATCTTGTTTATTAAGTGTTCAGTACATATATTGTCAAAGGTGATTGTAAGGATGTGTTTGTCTTTCATTGTTCAGATTTTTAACGTTCTCTGCATGACAAATCCCGTACATTCTAGAAACTAAACAGTCTATGACGTCTGTCTTTGCATTGTTGCGATGGCACTTTATAGTCTGAGAATTTGCGGGAAGTACATGGAAACTGGAAATTACACCAACTAAAAACCACTACATTATCAAAAGCATTATATGCTTCAATACTTGAAACTTTTGAACTCAGCATTTTTCTAAGACTAACCTCATTCATGGTTTGGTAAGAAACTGGTACGAGTGAAATACACACGCCAGTAAAAGATGGTACACTCTTTAGGATTTCAGTTAAAAATATTAAAACGTGGCAGCTGACAAATGGAATAACACGTCTAAACGCTTGTAACTTTAGAAATACATCGTCTTCCTCGACTAAATTCATGGATCGCTTCAATAAGGTAAATATGTTTCCAACAAGAAACAAACAACTCTAATAATGACCAGCGTAAGACAAGGTTTTTAAAGCTTTGCCATTAACATTAAGTTCATGATTTGCTTCAAAAGCAACATACTATAGTCAACCAGTTTACCATAATAAAAAAAATTGGTGAAAGTATGCAACCTTGTCTCATTTTCCTATTAGATAGGAGCATAAAGTTAACTGATCAGATATTTTTGAGTTCTGTGATCCAATTTTTTAATTTGTCAACTAAAGAGAGAAGGTTAATTGTAAACACAGTTTTAACGTTTCAAACAAATTCGTTTCTGATCGTGGAAGAGTCAGGACTCGTTGCTGAAGTCTTGTCTTTATTTCCTGCACCATTCAGTTTGCTGTTTATGGATGATTTTTAATTCATTTCCTTTAAAATATTATATTCCATTGCTTTAAGTCCTCCAATTGGTCAGCTGTAACTTTATGGACAACGTTAAAATTCGGGATTCGATTCCCCGAGGAGGACAGAGCACACACACAGTCAGTCCATTATGTGGTTTTGCGCTGAAACAAACAAATCCCTGCTTTTATTTAAGTGTGGTTTATTTTATTTACTTACAGTAAGCTCTCTTGTGGCTCAGCGATACGTCTGAGAGCTTACAATGCTAAAAATTGGGTTTCGATACCACCGGTGGGAAGAGCAAACGCAGATAACCCATTGTATTGCTTTGTACTGTACAATAAACAAACAAATAAAATACTTACAGTTTAATTTAGTCATTCTATTCATTTCACATCACAACGCAATTATCCTTCTACTAAACGATGACTGTTTTATCTCCAGTTCTCCCTCAGCCAACACAAGGTTTTATTCTTATTTCAATCCCACACCGTTTCTTGTATTATTAAATTAATCCACTTACAACAAATTCACATAATGAGATCCTCGAATTTTTCTTTACAGCAAAGGCCAGCTAACTGTATGCATGCTAGGTTTATCCTTCAATCCAGCTAACTGTATGCATGCTAGGTTTATCCTTCAATTACCACACCATCCCCAAACGTACGAGAGTTATTGTTACCAGTCTTGGTTCCAGCACCAGAATTTTTATCTTGGATTTCTTTCTTAAGTTATCTTCTAGCGTAGCCTATGTATCAGGAAAACTGTGGCGAATCCATAAAATGTCGATCAAACTATGCACAAGAGCAGAGGATGATTTGGTTTGAATTTCGCGAAAAGCTATTCGAGGACTATCTGCGCTAGTCTTCCCTAATTTAGCAGTGATAAACTAAAAGGAAGGCAACTAGTCCACACCACCCACCGCCAACTCTTGGGTTACTGTTTTACCAACGAATGGTGCATATGACCATCACATTTTAATGCTTGCACAGCTGAAAGGGCAAGCATGTTCGGCGACGGGGATTCGAACCTGACATCCGCAGAATGCGAGTCGAGGCAATGTGCAGAGGATGGTACGAGTGTCTGTCGTCACTAATGAACACAGTGCTTTGGGGACACAATCTTGGGTTACACCAAAACCAAATGCTGTAGTAGAAGAGATTCCTAGGACTCACTGTTGTTCAGAGTGTTATCTCTCCAAGAGCAAGGTGTATTTCGGTTATGGTTTATAATTCTGCTAACCACATGGTTGAACTTACACTGTTTAGAATAGTCGTTGGTATTATGCGTGAAAAGAAAGTGATTGAAATTAACCACCACAATGACATATACAGTTACCAGTACATCTGAAGTTACTGATTGGAGATTTCCCTGTTTATAGACCAGTAAGGAAAACTCTAAATGTTTCTGATGGAACTCGCTGTTATATTTGTTAGATCAGACGGATGAACGAGAATTACAAACTCAACAATCCTGGTAGACCTCATGTTTCTCTTGCACCTACTATACTCTGACTTATTTTAGACATCCTCTTATTGTTCAGACACTCCTTACCTCTGTTAGTCACCTGCACAAACCTGACGTTTTTGGATTTTCTAGCTATCATGGATATCATTCACTGCCAACATCACTAGTCTCTACATCACTGTAATCCTTAAAAGTAAAGGACTCAAAGCTCTTAACTTCTTCCTCGACAGAAGACACTAGTAAGACCCATCCTTGGATTGTCAAAACTTCTTGTGAGTTACATCACTTCAATTCAAATAAAATAAAATATTTGGAATGTTGCTATGGGGACAAAGCTTGAACCGTCCTACACCAATTTGTTTATTGGTTATGTTAAGCAGTTTTCATATTTATTGGGCTTCTCTTTTGATGATGACTCTGAGTAGGAAAAGTTAATAAGTTGCTTTCAAAGCTTTCGCGTCCTCTTTAAAATTTACCCGGCATGTTTCTCAACACACTGTTTTGTTTCTTGATATACCAATGACTTTAATTCCAATTTTCTCTATGGTTGCCGAATAGTTATAACTCACGCCTTTCTGATACTTAAATATCACTGACAAAGGTTTCACTAATCCTAGATGTTACCTTTGTGAACGTTCACATTGCCAATTGTACCTTGATAGTTGGACAAATTTTCCATCAAACAATCTTTTACTCGTCTATCACGACCAGTTATTTATTGTTCCAAGTTTTATATTAGTGTAACTGAACGAAATGTCAGTGAGCAATTCAGAGAATGTCTTTCTGAAGTAATTCATGACAACAATGACCAGCCTGTAGTTCGTCATTTAACGACAGAAACCATGAACTCCTCTGACCTACACCTCGTAGTCTTAAGTTTGTTTTGAATTTCGCGTAAAGCTACACGAGGGCTATCTGCGCTAGCCGTCCCTAAGTTAGCAGTGAAAGACGAAAGGGAAGGCAGCTAGTCATCACCACCCACCGCCAACTGTTGAGCTACTCTTTTACCAAATAATAGTGGGATTGACTGTTACATAATAATGTCCCCACGGCTGAAAGGGTGAACATGTTTGGTGGGACGGGGATTCGAACCCGTGATCCTCAGATTGTGAGTCAAGCGCCCTAACCACCTGGCCATTGTTTTGTAGTCTTAAGATCTTATCTTGAACAATCACTAAATGCGTGAACGAAGGGAAGAACACTTGATTATTTAGCATCGACATCTGTTTTCTCGGATTTAAAAAAAATAATCCAAATTGTTCAGTTTTCTTCAATTTTTTGTTTTCTTTTATCAAGTTTTAAGCTAACTGTATTTTGTCTTTAGTTTTACTTATCTATTTTAATAATGCTGTAACTGATCCAATATTGTTATAACTACTGCTTTATTTGTCTCAATTTATGTGTACGTTTTTAGTCTTGTTGTTATGTAGAAGACTTACGTGTATGTTTTAAGTCTTGTTGTTATGTACAAGATTTATGTGTATGTTTTAAGTCTTGTTGTTATGTAGAAGAGTTACGTGTATGTTTTTAGTCTTGTTGTTATGTAGAAGATTTACGTGTATGTTTTAGTCTTGTTATGTACAAGATTTATGTGTATGTTTTAAATCTTGTTGTTATGTAGAAGATTTATGTGTATGTTTTTAGTCTTGTTATGTAGAAGAGTTACGTGTATGTTTTAAGTCTTGTTGTTATGTAGAAGATTTACGTGTATGTTTTAGTCTTGTTATGTACAAGATTATGTGTATGTTTTTAGTCTTGTTATGTACAAGATTTATGTGTATGTTTTAAGTCTTGTTATTATGTACAAGAGTTACGTGTATGTTTTAAGTCTTGTTGTTATGTTGAAGATTTATGTGTATGTTTTTAGTCTTGTTGTTATGTACAAGAGTTACGTGTATGTTTTAAGTCTTGTTATGTACAAGATTTATGTGTATGTTTTAAGTCTTGTTGTTATGTAGAAGATTTATGTGTATGTTTTAAGTCTTGTTATTATGTAGAAGATTTATGTGTATGTTTTAAGTCTTGTTGTTATGTAGAAGAGTTACGTGTATGTTTTAAGTCTTGTTGTTATGTACACGATTTATGTGTATGTTTTTAGTCTTGTTATGTAGAAGATTTATGTGTATGTCTTTAGTCTTGTTATGTACAAGATTTATGTGTATGTTTTAAGTCTTGTTGTTATGTAGAAGATTTATGTGTATGTTTTAAGTCTTGTTGTTATGTACAAGATTTATGTGTATGTTTTAAGTCTTGTTGTTATGTAGAAGAGTTACGTGTATGTTTTAGTCTTGTTATGTACAAGATTTATGTGTATGTTTTAAGTCTTGTTGTTATGTACACGATTTATGTGTATGTTTTTAGTCTTGTTATGTAGAAGATTTATGTGTATGTCTTTAGTCTTGTTATGTACAAGATTTATGTGTATGTTTTAAGTCTTGTTGTTATGTACAAGATTTATGTGTATGTTTTAAGTCTTGTTGTTATGTAGAAGAGTTACGTGTATGTTTTAGTCTTGTTATGTAGAAGATTTATGTGTATGTTTTAAGTCTTGTTGTTATATACAAGATTTATGTGTATGTTTTAAGTATTGTTGTTATGTAGAAGAGTTACGTGTATGTTTTTAGTCTTGTTGTTATGTAGAAGAGTTACGTGTATGTTTTTAGTCTTGTTGTTATGTAGAAGATTTACGTGTATGTTTTAGTCTTGTTATGTACACGATTTATGTGTATGTTTATAGTCTTGTTGCTATGTAGAAGAGTTACGTGCATGTTTTAAGTCTTGTTGTTATGTAGAAGATTTATGTGTATGTTTTTAGTCTTGTTGTTATGTAGAAGATTTATGTGTATGTTTTTAGTCTTGTTATGTAGAATATTTATGTGCTTTTATTTTTAAAGATCTGTTAATATTTCCTGAAAAAGTGCTTGAGTCAGAAACGTCAAAATAAATGAATGACACCGTTTCAATGAGAAAGTAAACCCCTTAGACCACATACTTGCTAAGTCCCTTGATGCATTTCCAATGGACTTTTTTTTACGGTTTTGGTAGTCGATGTCGTTGGTTGATTGGTTATCTTAGAGCAAAGCCATATTTGGCTATCTGCCGTATTTACCGCGGAGAATCAAACCCCGGATTTTAGAGTTGTAAGTCCCTAAGTTTACCGTTGATCCATCGGTGGACCAGTTGATGTCCACCTAAAGTGTAGGATCTGTGTCTTATAAAGTTGACCTTGCAGAAGCTTGTTGGAATGAAAATTCTTGTATTGGACAATAGTGTGTAATCATGACTATCAGACTTAGCATGACTGACCACAGAGAAAGTAGTTTCAGTTCCAAAAGTAGTAAGGTTCCTGAAACATGGTTGTTATAAATGACAGTGCGATTAATCTTGATAATTCATTTATATTTTAAATATTAAGAAATAGCTACGTAACTGGTAAGTGTAAGAAAAACAAAAATTACAGAAAAGAAATACATCAGAATTATAAAAAATAAACAAAGCAATGAAACAGTTTAGTTGATTTGTTTGTTGTTAAAAACAAAGCTACACAATGGGCTATCTGTGATCTGCCCATCACGGGTATCGACGCTCTATTTTGAGCGTTATAAGCCTTCTAACTTACCATAGAGACACCGAGGGGAGTGACAGAGTGTTCAAACATTATTTCGTAAGTCATGCCCCCTCCTCTCAGTGGCACAGCGGTATGTCTGCGGACTTACAACGCTAAAAACCGGGTTTCGATACCCATAGTGGGCAGAGCACAGATAGCCCATTGTGTAGCTTTGTGCTTAACTTCAAACAAACAAATCGTAAGTCATATCAATCTAGTTTATGTGTACTACATTCAGATTTCTTTTTTCTCGACATTTTTATTTCTTACTCTTTTAAAAACAAACATTTATAGAACACTATTAATTCAGAAACTTGTCAAAAAAATTCAACCTTCTGACCATTTCGCTTTGGTTCCTTCATTATCACTGTTTTGTAACAATTTAAAAAAAATGCTGAAATAATTTATACTTGTTGAAGATATTTGTCGATGTAAGTAGCTACAAACCATAGCACAAGTTGCGTTAAGCAATCCAAGCACAACAAATTACAAACTTCTGAGTTTCTGTAACCTTTCAGATTTTTCGTATAACATTCTACCGCCAAACAAAAGAATTGGTTGTTTAATATCACTAAATCGTCATTATCTAACGCGAGATGTAGCACCTAGTGTCCCAACAATTAACTACAAAAAAAAATCACTTCTTGATAATACAGCACAGCAATGCAAAAAAGCCATATTTAAAGGCAAAGGCAATTCCATTTTCGGGAGAAGTTTTCATAAGATTACTATATTTTTAGTGTTTATAAATGGTTTCATGATCTTTTTTCTCGTAAACAGCTATTACACGAAACTTTAATTTTAGTCAGTTTTTGTTTGATATTCAAGATTATTTTAACAGCTGCGTAAGGTATTCCTGTAGAATCTAACAAAATAACAAATCATTTGGGGTACTACGTAAAATAAAACTATGGCTATTTCAAATGTCGTCGTAGTGTATTCGAAATCTGAATCTTTCAAATATAACACTAAAATATTATATAACTTCGAAAGAACAGTTATCAAACTTTTGAAACTTTCAAGAAACTCCATTCTTATTGTGTTAAGAGTATATCAAACTAAACGAAAGATATTTGTGTCTGTTTTGGTGACTCTTTGGCACATTTAACTGCTAACGTACTTGTCTGTAACCAAACAGATAATAACATGTATCCAATATAAATAATTACCTTTATCTCAAAAATAAAATAACCAGAAAAAAGAGCGTACAAATTTTATTTCAACAGACAATCTTAAAACACTAACAAGTAACATCAGCTTAAACATTTTACTACAAAAATCTAATATTGGTGACGTATTTACCTGTCGGAATTATATTTTAGGCGAAGACGTTAGTCACACTTTAAAAAACAAATAAATCCTAATAAAAGGATGTACAAGTTTAGTCATATTCAAAAGATGAACACTACTTGCACGTGCCTTAGGATAACCTAAGAATAATGATAAGGAAGTATAACATTCAGACTTATTTCAAGAGCATTCTGTTAGTAATTCCTAAATGAAATACACCTAATTCAAACCTTTGTGACATTAAGTATCCCTTCCCACTCATTTCTTCAGTCTCAGTATTTAGGACTTTTATCCAGTGTGTTGGAACGACGTGGCTTCAATTTTTTTTATGTTTATCAATCATTTATTGGTTATTTACCCATTAAATGCTATTTTGTACGTGTACATGTGATTTTCTTATGTTTATATCAATATCTATGCTTGGAAATATTATGTTTATCACAATTATAACAATATACATGATTAAATTCGCTATAGTATTACCATATAAACACGAACATGGAAATAATAATCACTGTTCTAAAAGGCTGGAGCCCACCAGTGGCAAGTCTGCCAAATTATAACGCTAGAAACCTGGTTTGATACTCGTGGTGGGCACAGCACAGATTGACCATTGTGTAGCTTTGCGCTTAACTACAAATAAACAAATCTAAAAGGCTGGAAAATTCCGTATGAAAATATATTCGTCTTAATTCCTTCCGATCTGTGCTTGTTCTAAAAGAAAACTTTAGATCTGGGGAGCATAATTACACGATCAGACTATCATGAATCAAAACCATGTGCTATTTTCTTTTTTATAAGAGGTTTATTCACATATTATTGTTATACATATCGCTTTAACCGTTTGTTACTTGTGCTATCGTAGACGAACTCATGACCACGTTTTGTTGTTTTAAGTTTGTGCTTTCTCATACGTCTGAATGACGTAAAACAAATGGGAAGAAAATCTCAACATCCGGGACGTTGGTATGGCCGATTGCGGATTAGGTTTCTTCATCGTGAGCAACTTATAAGATATTTTCAGAACATCTCAGGTAAGAAACTGTTTTTATTTGAAACAAAAATAAGAAAGTTTCTCTTAAAATTATATTATTACTTTCATACAAATTCTTCTTCATCATCTGATTTCAACGTAATTTTTGTTTTATAATGTATTACCGTTCGGCGTAACTCGCCTATCCAGAGAACTGTTCGTTACCCATTGGTGATGCAAGAGTGCTAGCTCATTATGAAAAATGAGAGCACGTAATCTTTTATTTTAAATAACCTCTGAAACCAAGATTTTAGCAAAATATACATCAGAATTGTAATATAAAAACTGTCACTCCACTGTAACGGAACTTAATTTTCATAATAGTTACTGCAAGCGTTGAGAATATATCAACCCAGTGAGAATGGTAACATTGTATGTACTCGTGTAAGGCGGAAGAGAAATTGACCTTGTACATTAATATCGATTAGGGATAACCTCCCAAGGATATAACGTTTCTGCACGTGGTTTGTGTCTGTGACAAGTACAAACTACGGAAGCACAAGTAGCATGAATTTTTGTTTGGGACAATAAATAAGATCAGATACTATAAGACATCCGTAGCGGTTAGGATTTAAATGTATACCGTAAATGCGAAATCGTATCAAGTTTTATATTTTAGTTGTAACAATGTAATACAATAAGGTGTTAAGTATATAAAATCGCATGTTATTTGTATCTTAGTTATTGTTCAGTATGTTATGTGACTGCATGGTTTTATATAATTAGTGCTAGATTTGTTATTATATGTTATTGTTAGATCACACGATAACTTAGTAATTAAGACTGATTTTCTTTACAGATTTCTGATATGAATCGATTGGAATTTAGAGTAAACTTATGTCTCAGTAGCGCTGAAAATATTATTTGAAAAGTGCAAATCTCATATGTAGGGTTAACCTACTTAAGCCTGTTACACCACATTTATTTAAGTAAAAGCATTTCACTATTATTATTTCTAGTATTATTTCAATGGCCTTTAAACAATTAGCGCATAGAGTAATAGTACATAGAGATTATTATTGAAAGGAAAACTTGTAACAGTACATTAGTGGTTCTAAGTGGGAATGTCTTTACTTGAGAGTTTATCATAATATTGTATACTTTGTCTTACTTAGAAAACAACAGTATCTTGTATCTTGAGTACATATATTATGAAATTATAATTCATCTCAGTTACACAACTTAGATGAAATTTTTGGTGTAAAAAATTCAGATTTTGCTAAGGTATTTCTTGGATAAGTTTTTCCATGAGAAAGCTTTCCTTAGCAGTTTTGATAAGTTAATTTAGGTGGATTGAAAGTTCTGGAGTTAAACTTTCAAGAACTGTATTGCTTTCTGTTAACATTGCAATTATATGCACATTATTAGTATGGTCCACAGATTGTATCATGTCTAGTAATTTTATCTATCTTCCTGGTACAACATTCAGTAAAGAACTGACCAAATTAAATTTTATATGAAAAATACACAAGTGACTCTAGCAGTAATTAATGGGATAATTTGCAGTGTTGATGATATTTTTGTGACTATAAATAAAAAAAGGCATGGACCCACAAGCAATTCAATGCATAAATAGTTTAGAAAAATGGGTTTAAAATGTTAATGATGTCCATATTTTCCCACTAATAATTCTTGTGTTAAGAAGACAGATTTTTATATTTACTTTGTGTATAAGATTAGAAAAGTATTTGTAAACCGATTCCTTCTCATTGAAATATTTGTATGTTTCTTAAGCTGATTAAGTACTGTAGCTCAAGAAATCTAGCACAATACCCGAATAAAAGAAATATTATAACATATTTATAAATATGTCTTTATGCTAACATTCACTATTATTGTTATTAGTTGTTCTATCCATTTTATTAACAACATTCCGTTTTCTCATAACTATCAACGAACTGAAAAGGTAAACTGTCAACAAGGTCTACACCATAATATTATTTCATCAATTCTGAAAGGTTATTAAGTATTTACAATATAATTTTTACTCTTCCTTTGCAGTTTAATAAATATCAAAATAAAAGAGAACGTAAGTGACATCATTACTTAAGAATAGTTAAATATAAATCAACGTGACTTTTTTTTTTACCACATCTAAACACCTTTAAAATCCTTCATGATCTGATCAATAATTCAACTTTCCATCTTGTTTTTTTTATATAAAAAACAACTTGCAATGTATAATAAGATATTTAGAAGTTAAAGGTGTTAGATTTTTCATCCCATAAGTGTCACAACCCACAATCTTCACCCCAAACACTTGTCAATATTTAAAAACCTATTCTTTTTCTGTTTTTAAATTTATGTAACTGACACTACCTTCAAAAAAAAAAGAACAAATATAGTTTTTGAAAACTTAAATCTTTTAAAAAGAACTGTGAAATTGCAAAGTATTTAAATGTTAAAAAGTTGAAATTCTCATGAAGTTTAATAATCAGAGTGAAAGTAGGGCCTGGGCTCAAATCCTGATCATCCCACTTCTGGGGCTGTGGTCGACACTAGAGGATGCAGTCACATTCTTAATAATTTTGATGCACCATAAAAAAATTTGGATCTAGCTTTAAAGGATGCAAATCATGAGGATTATTTATACAGAAAAATGTAAGTGTCTACTGAAAACCTTAACTTTACAATATATAATGTTATTTAGATTAAACCATCTTTATTTAAATAATAACTATGAAACACTCCCATGAATGTAGTACATTTATTTTTATGCATGCAGTAATTGATTACATTTGTTGTTAGTAAAAATACATAAATATATATATATATTTTTTAATGTCTATGGGCCACAAGGGCACCTTAACCCCCTTCCCTAGACCCCCAATGTTAATTACCTATTGTCATGAGTTTTGAACTTCATACCTCTGTTTTCACCATCAACAATTTAAAATGTGTCCACCACTGCCCTGCGGCCTTTTTATTTGATGAATCAAACCCTCTCTATATATACATACTTGACTAAGTGGTTGGCCTAGTGTTGTACTGTGAGTGTGTTTGTGCTCTCATTTGGAGGATAGCCAATATGTGTTGGTGATTGGCAGCCTGAAGGCATCAGGTTGTGTTATCTGTCCTGATATATATACTTGAAGAAGAGTGTATATGGTGAGGTGGGGGATGTAGCATAACAGTCATGAAGGATTTTATCTGTTTAGAACTTGAAGCCCTGGTAGCTAAGTTACTAGAGCATCAATGTCAGAGCACTATGTGAGCCAAGGGTTTTGGCTCGAAGCCTTATTCATTATACAGCTCAAAAAATGCTTGTACATTTTACATTTTTGACTCTTCACCAAGCTATATATTTATATGCTGAATTACACTAATGATATAGAGATGTTTTAAATAATGTGCTAGTAGTACCATTTTCTTTAGCTTCCCAAGAAACATGGCCCATGATAATGTCTGAACCTTTATTGAATGATATAGAGATGTTTTAAACAATGTGATAGCAGTACCATTTTCTTTAGCTTCCCAAGAAACATGGCCCATGATAATGTCTGAACCTTTATTGTCTGAAAAACTTCTGAATAAGTTAATTTAACATGTTTCAAAGAACATGTAATAACAAACCCGTTTGTAGTTTTTCCTCCAGATATGACATTACTAATTGCTGTTTATTTTCATTTGCATCTCTGGTTCCTCAGAGGATTACTGTATGAATTGATTATTTAGAGTAATTACCTGAATGTTTAATAATATTTTGAGATGCACAAGCTTACTTACACTTACAAATATATCAATCACTGATAGTCAGTTTTATCTGGAAAAGCTTATTCAAACTGCACATCCAAATCTTTTAACAACTGGCGTGAAGTCTTGCTTTGATGACTGGCTTGAAATCAAAATATAGAATAATCGAGGCTGTAATGTTGCCAACAGAGGCAGATTTTGCTGCTGTGTCCTTTTGATTCTATCATGGCCAGGAATCCAGAAGAATTGGATAGATATATATGATGGAGAAATGGGCCAGTCTTTTCTGAATATCCAAGAGAACTTTGTGACAATTAATTTTATGCAATTCCAGGGCCTTCAAAGAGCTCAGTGAGTTAGTACAGATGACACAAGTAGTATACTGCTTAGCAACTATTTAATTCAGAGCAAGTGAGATTGCATACAACTCGTCTGTGAATACCAAATCTGTAGAAGAGATCCTATAATCAACTACAGTGCTGCATCAACCCATCAGAGGCCACAGAATCATCTAATTTTGGAAAATCCATAAAAATTGGAATAAAGGATGGCTCAAACAGTGTTAATTAAAGACAAGTCAGTAACTCTAATCAGAAGCATCAGACTTCTTCAGGTGACTCAATGAAATATTACAGTGTGGGATGATGATAAGCCATGATGGTATAGAATGAACATCAGATTCAGTTTGTATCATCCATTGTCAGGCTCATCTCAGTCAACTTTACTTGGATATAAAGGCTGAAAGTTAGAACAGCAAACCATGTATTTGGACGAAGCACAGTCTACTGAGACATGAAGCCACATTGTCAGGTGGGATGCCGTGTCAGTAATTGGAGCTTTGTGGTATACTGAAAAAAAAAAGCTGCCAACATCTAAGGTGAAGTGGAGGCTCATAGACTTTGTATAAACTCTGGACTAGAGATTTGTGGAAAACTCCTGATGATGCACAGGATCCAACATCTTCAATGCACACTTCCCATATAAGGTGTAAACCAGAGACCCATTGTCTGTTTTTTTTAATGTAATGAAGGTACAATAGATCTTGAGTGTAAAACACCTATCTGCTTCCCAAAAGGTGAAGAGGGGTCACAGAGATTGTTCAGTGTCCTGGTGAAGAGGGGTCACAGAGATTGTTTAGTGTCCTTATACACTTGGCTTTAAGCTGCTTGATGTATGGAATAAATTATTGTTGTCAAAAAGAAGTACTAAGAACCTTATCTCAGCCACCATTGGAATTTATGTACCTTCCAGATACAGCTTGAGATAAGGGTGCAATCCCTGCTGGCAGCAGAAACT
>NW_013667022.1:278475-282755 GCF_000517525.1 Limulus polyphemus
AACTTCAAACAAACAAGCAGTAGAAATCCATGCAAATGATTTTAGGTGACAAAAATTTGAAACATTTTGCAGAGGTCCATTAATGCTCAATGTTCCTCATATTCCATAATTGGCTAGAAAATTATCGACATAGAGGATGTTTGCAACTGTAGGATGAAGTTGGTCAGTGATGACATAGATCTTTATATTCAAAAATGTGACACTCATAAAACAGCCTTGACTTTGAGCTCCTGTGGGTAAGATCAGGATAGTGTTGATCCCACATGGACCCAGAATGACTTTTCTGCTAAGCATTACAGATAAAAATAAGTTAATTGTCATACTTTCAACATCACATGGAGGACGTGGTATACACCAGACCTCCATGTGATGTCATAAGCTTTTTCAGGATAAAAGAAGATAGAAATATGATGTTCCCTTTTTAGAAAGGCTCTGCTGAATGCCATTTCTAGTTGAAATATGTGGTTCATGGTAGGTTACTATCTGAAGAAATCACAATGTGTGTTAGAGAGGAGGCTGATTCAATGAACTAAACAATATTTGCATTAACCATCCTTTTGAGAACTTTGATAGACAGCTAGTCAAACTAGTAGGTCTGTAATTAAAAGAAATCTTGGATATATATATAAATCAAAATGTTTAGTACAAATCTAAAACAAACCATTACTCGTGACAAATCTCATCTTTGTAAATTTAATAAATGGCAATTTATATAAAACAAAAGTCATACCATTTGTCAAAGAAGTATAAAAGGTGTACTTTATAAGTGTATACATATATATTCCGAGTTGAGTAAAAGGGATGACAATAGCCCAAAGCCATAAATCTGAAAATGCCTCCCTACCAAATCTGGTTAAAAAGAAACAGAAGATGACATAACAAATCCTCTGGATTTGGAGCCTGACCTGCGTGTCATGGGCATGAGCCTTCTGAAAAGCCATGCAGTTGGTAAGAGTGGGATATCTGTGCTTTGTATCAGTCAGGTGTCCACTATGGACAAGAATACCATGGAAAATATGTTGAAGCTGTTTGAATAATACAATAAATTACTGTCACAAAGCAACTCTTTTTGTCAATATCTCCACCGAGTGAATTGTGTCCTTTTCAGTTTCCCAGAATAATAAAGGAAGATAATAACTGTTTGATAAGATAATCGAGGTTGGCTTAATCAATTTTCTTTCCTGAAGACAAGTAAAGAAAGCATGTTGTGAGTATACAACCATGAAGTCATGGCCTCCAGAGGTGTAGTGACTGAAACATTCTTTCAGAGAGTATGTTGGTGAACAAGCAATTCTACTGCCTCATGAACCTGTTTGTAACCAACCTGTCTTTTCTGTATAATGAATACTGATGGTGGGATAATTTGATAATTTTCAAGAAATTTGTATGTAAGGAGATACACACAAAATGGTAAGAATTGATGAAGGCCTTAATTTAACCTAAAGAAGTATGAAATCCCCAACAATTACGCTGTATTATTGTGGCAATTTTTTATTTAGAATTTTAAGGGACTTTAGATGGGAAGCTTTTCTGATGTGATTTTTTGTTCACTTCTTAATTCTTGTCACAAGAAGGAATGTTAACCTCAATGGACCATGCTCTGGATTGAAAGGGCAAAACCCCATCAGATGGATGGGATTCTTGTGAGAGAGAGAGGATGAGACTAATTAATGGTAGTGTACTTTAAGACTGATGGATCTATTCCTAATTTCTCACCTTTGTAACTGGTAGGAACAAATATGGGGTGAAAGTAGACTGATCTGCTCAGTTGTCCATAGATGATAATAGATCATGTAAATAGTTGGAGAAAGATTGCTGGTAGAATAGAGATGTATATTTGAGCACTCACTATAGCAGCAGCATTGGAAGAGGTATTATCGGCTTCCCTGCATCAGGGTATGAGATCTTATTTAGGGTCTTCGTTTTTTTGTACCAATTTCTTCTCAATCAATTTGAGAAATTATCTAGAATAAAAGGGGTGGAGATCAGAACAGTTAGCACAGCATGACTCACTGTAACACTCAATGCTTTCTTGGCTTTTGGCACTGAAACTAATGTAGACTAAAGAAATGGTTTGTTTTAGTATCAAAACCACTAATTGTAGAATGATCATAGAAGACTAGAAATATATGGCCAAACTTAAATAACCTGCCTTTACAACAGCGGGTGAGCATAATGAAGTAAAAGCCAATATGAGCATCCTAGTTGGCACAGATATTCCATTCTTATGAGTGGAAATTTTCCTGTCAACTGACACTCCTTGACTGAACAGATAAGCAGTTATCTCTGCCTTAGAAATGTTAAGAAAGACTTTCTCAATAATACTACTCTTGAGGAACTCAAAGCACTTTGAGGAGTTACCTTGATGGTTATTCCCCCAATGGCTTTGGATTTCAAAAGTGTTCACTATCTTGTAGTCATGATGTTTCAACCAGCAAGTCCCCAGATCATTATTCTTGATTGACGTTGGAGAGCTGGTAAGCTCCTCTAGTCCCTTCTATGTGAAAAAAAAGAAGACAGCTTCCCTTACGATGTTTTTGATAAAAAGAAAATGAAGTATCAGAAACCAAATTTACAGGATAGAAGTTGGTAACTGTGTACTTAAAGAGTCATTAGAGTATGATTGCTTGATGGTTATTCTGTTCTTATGATGTTGAACATCCAGGATGACAAGAGAAAAATTCAGTGAGTAACTTCCAAATGCAGCCTTAAAGAAAATCGACAATGTAATGTTTCAGCTTCCAAAGATAAGTCAATTTTTATTCAATTAGACTGTCTAGAAACATCCTGATGAGAAGATAGCGTATTCTGGTGGTTTGTAGAAGTGATGAAATCAAATGAACATTGTTCAACAAGCAAAAAATCTACAAAATGAGGAAAATTTGGGTCTACATGTTAGTACGTCATAAAACGTAGCAAAGTCTAAAAAGACATTATCTGAACAGTAGGTCACTTAGTAAATTGCACAAGGCCTTCAAGTTCAGCTGTGTCATTCTTATATAACCACTGTTTATTTTCTTTGTTGAATTTATCGTAAAGCTACTCGAGGGCTATCTTTGCTAGCCGTCCTTAATTTTGAAGTAATAGACTAGGGGGGAGGCAGCTAGTCAACACCATCTACCGCCAACTTTTGGGACACACTTTTACCAACAAAGGGTGGGGTTGTACATTATATTATAACGCTCCCACGGTTGAAAGTACGAGTATGTTCGGTGACGGGTTTCGAACCCATGACACAGGTTACGAGTCGAGTGTTCTAACCATCAGGCCATGTGGTGTTTAATGCACTCTTATGCCATTGATAAACTATTACAAAGTGAAATCTATAGGTTACGCTTATAAAATGTAGTTGGCGGTAAGTTTGTGGACTTCATAACTAAAATTATAGCTCAACAGTGGGTGGGCACAGTGCAGATAACTCATTATGTCGCTTTGCGTTTATAAAATCAACAGTCAGTTAATGATATGAAAAAAAAACGTGTAAGACAAAAACGAGAATTAAACCAGAATTAAAGAAACACGGATAACTTAAATGATTTAGAAAGATGCATTCTGTTGATCTTTCTGGAAAAAGTACAGAGCTAAATCATCGAAGTGATTCTTAGTTTGAAACATTTAAGCTGCTAGACGAAAATAATTGAAATTGTATTCTCTTGAGTGTAGAATTTGAGGAAATCGGGTTTAGATGTTAAAAATCGTTAGGAGCTTGGATAAACTGGGGAAGGAATTATTGGAGTGTTTAAAGGATAAAGTTCGAAGCGAAATCCTGAAGAACAGAATAAGTGGGCTTTAGCTGTGGAAGTACAGGTTCAGATTGGTTGTTAGATAAAATCTTGTACATCTTACAATTGTTAACTTGTGACTGGTATGTGCTGGTAGTTTGAACTACTTTAAACGCCCCCCACTAATGGCTCGGTGGATTTCGATTCCCGTGGTGGGCAGAGCGCAGACCATTCAATGTGCTTAACAAACAAAAATCCTCTAAGTTTTTAACTTTAATGGGTATTAGGGGTTATCCTTTAAGTATTTAACTTTAATGGATATTAGGGGTTATATTTAGGTAAGATTGGTTTATTTTTTTGATGGGATCGAATGGCCTTCTGTTACCTAGTCTTCTCTTATACGCTTATGAAGACACCCCAGTTGTCAGGTTTCATTAATTTATAAAATATATATACACCTGGAAAAAAGTTAAGCACCCCCAAATATTTTTCAGGATTGCTTATTGAAAATAAGGTTTAATTTTCATGATGTTGAGCAATTTTCTTAATTTCAAACAT
>NW_013667022.1:283668-285550 GCF_000517525.1 Limulus polyphemus
GTCGAATCTGAATCACTTGAAAAAACACTGGGGTGCTTAACTTTTTTCCAGGTGTATATATTTACAGTACAATAGTATAAAGTTTTACTCTAGACCAGTAACAAACTGAAACTGAGTGCTATATATATATGTATATATAAGGTCGTCATTTTTATATATTAGTTTTACTGTATATATAGAATTTGATATTCGTTTTTATATCGATGTTCGGCCTAGACACTAGAGTAAGCATAATTCTTGCTAATTGTAACGTTATTATTATCTTATACTTTCAGTAGTCCAAAACTTATGTTGAATTTGGGCCTTATTTTTATAAAATGCGAGATAACGCAAAACTCCAACAGACTTTCGTTTTTTGTTAAGCGCAAAGCTAGGCAATGAGCTCTTCTCACCGCGTGTATCGAAACCCGAGTCTTAGCGTTATAATCCCTCAGACGTACTACTGAGTCACGGAGTAGGGCGACAGATTGAAGCCTTGTCACTGTGCATTAAACAGTAAGAAAAACCAGGGCGGCAGAGATGTCGAACATGTCTTCATCCAAGCCTTTTCTTTACCTTACGCGTTCTAGTTTTTAACAAAGGCTTAACTATCTTATCTCAGAAGGGTCGAACTATCGTTTTATTAGATGCAATTTTTTAAATTGAAAAGTTGTCAAATGCAGTTCTGAAAGCGCAGTGGAACGTTTCGGACAGACGCCCTTTGTTAGGTCAGGCTTTGTTGAAGGGCGACTGCTCGAAACGTCGCAAAAAAAAGTGTTCCATTTAGACGCGTGTGTGGTAACTTACATTTATTTGTTGGAGTTGTTTCTTCCAACGTCTTGAGGAAGATTAGTCAGTACAGCGTAAAGTGTCTAGTAGAATCGGTGACAGTTTTAGATGGAACAAGGAAACGAGATGAAAAGAAACACTTTAAATTTACTGTATTCTTACTCGTACTGAGGGCCTATTTAACTAATTTCTGTTAATATGGATACAGAGAGGTGAAGTTGCTTAGTCGACACGGTAATTTAAATATAAGCAGTACCGGTTTAACGCATAGGCGACCTAGGCCTGGGCCTAGGGCCCCTGTCATACAGAAGCCTCGCCGGTCACCCAAGTAAAAAATTATGGTTCATAAAACAAGCATAATGGAGGCAAGAGTTAGTTATTGTTATTATTATTGTCCCTACAGTCCATCGGTACAAGGTCTTAGGTTTATTGCCACAAGCCGCGACTGTTGAAATAAACAGCATCTGATATCATGAACCACGATAGTGGTTCATAATAGAGATCGCCCAGGAATTTCACAAAAATTATAATATAACATTCGGGCAAAACCATCTTAAAATGCAGACTTCTTCTAGAAACAACACTCAAGACCTTCTATCTCAATGTCTAACGCTACTAAAATATTGATAATAGTAAAAAATTCAAAATTGATCCATTTGTTCTTCATATTATTATTATTATTGATATTGTTCTTGTTTCACAAGCCTACAGAAAAAATGGCTATGAATACTTTATTCAGATCTGGGCAAACCTACTAAAAAAACTCCTGTGCAGGTCGTAGGACTATTTTTACGTTGATTCTTGAGAGAGAAGGTTATATTTTATCAATTTTTTCATCTCTATTGGCCAAGTTTCTCTTCGAACCCATTCAAGTACCGAAACCTACAGCAAAAACGTCTTGGTATACTGCGCCAAAATCTATATACAGCTACTAAACAAACTCCAGCGAAGGTTGTAGGACTACTTTTAAGTCGATTCTTGAGAGAGAAGGTTATATTTTATCAATTTTTTCATCTCTATTGGCCAAGTTTCTCTTCGAACCCATTCAAGTACCGAAACCTACAGCAAAAACGTCTTGGTATACTGCGCCAAAATCTATATACAGCTACTAAAC
>NW_013667022.1:286386-288651 GCF_000517525.1 Limulus polyphemus
TACAACTGTGATAACCAACAGTGTAACGAACATTTGTATGGACGTTTAACTTGCTTTAATATATTATTTTAAAACAAGTGGACTTTGTTGTTGTTGTTGTTTATTTATTGTTGAAATTTATCGCCAACAAGTCACAGACACCTACTGTAAAGAATCCGGCCTATAAAACCTGACAGTAGCAATAATTGTAATATAATTGTACTTATACAATATAATAGAAGAAGATCTGAGGGCAGAACGTTTTTTTTTTTATTTACGTCTCTGTATACTTGTGCTTGGAGTTTGATATAACTATATTTTATTAATGTGATAAAATGTGTCCTATCGTTCTGTGATATATTTTTTTCAGCGCTGTAATTTTTCACCTTTTATTTTTATTTTTACCGAAACTTGTACTAACATTTAATATTAGCTCTAAATAATTCACCTAAACATGAAGACTATCCTGTATTAATTCACGTTGTGTGTATGTGAATTTCTTTGTCCACGAATTACTCCCACAGTTTTTGAGGTAGCAGGACCAAACTTGGCAGGCGGGTTCGGGGGGTCATTGTTTAAAAGGTACCCCTACGAAGGGACCTAAAACGCACCCGGAAGAGGCATAGGAAAATGTTATCAGAGTCTTTGGGCCCGAATTTGGCTTTTAATTTTTCGTTCCTGGTTTCCATCTCAACCTCGGAGCGTCCATTTTCAAACTGTTCATCCCCCCCCCTCACAAGTTAGCGGGACCAAATGTAGCACACATGCTCAGGTACCAGGGGTAGGTGTCCTAACGGGGTTTATTTCCGGGCACTGACTCCTCACCCTTTGGGGGTAGCTTTAGAAGTAATTGGGGACAATAGAGGGGTTTTATCTGTATATTGAGGCCTGTGTGAATCATGAGGAGACCTAAGAGATTCGCAGCGGGAATGTTATACTACTAATATAAGAGGTTGTATTCGTGCAAAGCTATACAATAGGCTATTTCTACTCTGTCCACCGCGGGGAATCGAACCCCGAATTTTAGAGTTGTAAGTCCGTAAACTTACCGCTGTCCCACTGGAATTGTGCTAGTACACAAAACTAAAAACCTGAAATCAGGCACGTTTGTACGTAGAACGATATAACACTAATAATATTTCAAGAAATGTCTTTTTTTTTATTTGTATAATTTTTCCAAGAATATTTTTGTAGCAACAAAAATAAAATACTTACGTATTAACGAAAGCTTTCAAATAAACATTCTTCGGTTGTCAGTAGTGCAAAAACTTCACTAAAGTTCATTATACTGAACATTTATTTGTTTGTTTAATTTTGCACAAAGCCACTTGGGGACTCCTTCAACAGTAGTAATAAATAATCGCAAAAAATGATGGTTTATCTTTCTTTACTTTTTTTGTGTGTGATTTATTTCTTCCCTCACCTAACTCATGTACGGATACGCGTTGCCCTTGCCCAGCTGGATCTTTCTTCCCTTGGTTCGTTTTTCTTAATATTCCGGTTACTCTAATTATTTATATAACCCTGAATTGAGAAGTTCCAGTCGCGATGTTAAGTTGCTTTTCAGTTAAATGAAATATAGTTTGGTTTTGAATTTCGCGCAAAGCAACACGAGGGCTATCTGCGCTAGTCGTCCCTAATTTAGCAGCAATAGACCAGTGGGACTGTTTGGACTGTTCTTTTACCAGTGAATAGTGGAGTTGACTGAACTTTATAACGCCCCCACTACTGAAAGGGTGAGAATGTTCGGTGTGGCGGGGATTCGAACCCTCGATCTACAGATTGGGAGGCGCGCGCCCTAACCACCAGGCTATGCCAGGCCCTAAATGTAATGTAACTTGTATTGTTGTGCTTATTATACTGTTATGTTACTTGTTTATGTTAGTGAAAGAACAGTTAAGCCTTCGTTACACCCATGTATATATAGCTTATATTTATTTTCCTGTCTAACTCCATGACGATGAAAGTCATTCGGTCTTTACGCTCTGTAACGCAATTTGGTGCATAAATTATACCAGTTTAACAAAAGCTTATGGGTTCCACATAAACTTGCATCGGTCATTTTAGGCTTAGAGCATAAAAAAAACGCCATCTTGTTGAAATAATTCGGCGAATATAGTACACATTTGGAATTTACCAGAGGATGATTCACTCCGTCAATACTGCTCTGACAACGTTAAAAAGTTACGATTCACTCCGCCAATACTGATCTAACATCGTTAAAAGGTTATGATTCACTCCGCCAATACTGCTCTGACAACGTTAAAAAGTTGATTCACTCCGCCA
>NW_013667022.1:289521-293648 GCF_000517525.1 Limulus polyphemus
CTCTTAATTTTGGTTTTATTTACTCTTGAAACAGAACACTTTCGGGGACCCTGCGGAAGTACATCTAGTTTATGTACATATATAGTTTTAACTTGATATTATCATAACAAAATCATACAGGCCAATAACATTACCACAATGGGGGAAGAAGGAAAAAACATGTAAGAACATAGATATAAGTTGTATCAGTTTCAATCACATACTGTTTAATATTCTGGATGCTATTTATTTGCTTGTTTTTCGATATTCGCACAAAGCTACATTATGGGCTCTCTGTACTGTGCCCACCACGAGTATCGAAAGCCGATTCTTAGCGTTATAAGCCTTCAGACCTGCGGCTGAGCCACTGGAGAGCCTATCCATGTTGGAAACGTAAAAATTATTTCATTAAACGAGCACACACGACTATATCAGACTATTATGTTCGTTTTCTTCTTTTTTTTTCGGGTTGTTGAAACGTATTATATCGTTGGGCGGATTATTTTGGATTATTTGGTAAAAATAATGCTAAGTCTAGCCCACATAAGGATAATAAATAAGTTCCTTTCTTCCTAACGTTTGCTTCAAGTTATTTGTAGGCCTAACTTCACAAACAATATTTGAACAGAAATTCAGAGAATAATGGTATGCCTAACTCACAAATAAACTTACTTGTTAAACTTTTTCTCGCTAACTGATCGATAACAAACACGCTAATGCACTTACTATTTAGCTTACTAACTGAATCACAGAACTGAATAACTCAGTAACTCTGAACTGATTAACTAACTCACAAACTGACACCTATATCATTGCTTGTCTATTAACTGTACGAAACTTCTAGATTCTAAAGTTTCATGAAATTTCTGGATGACATCAAGAACACTCCCTATAGCAACAAACACATAAATTAAAATATTAAATAATATATAACTTCCAACAGTAGACCAAAACTGGCTTTTTATGACCCATTATTTTAAATCAAAAACTAATTAAGTTTTTGCTCTCAATTATTTTCTCAAGTGCCTCTTTCATTATTCACAACTACGTTTATAGAGGAGCGGGGTCAGTGCTCGAAAACAAATCTTGTTAGGACACCTGCCCGTGTTATTCCGTTAGTAAATTAGTAGCCAAGAGTTGGCGGTGGATGGTGTTGACTATCTGCTTTTCCTCTAGTCCATCACTTCAAAATGGCTTTACCCACTTTATTTTATTTTTTCAGTCCGGTAGGAAACATCAAATTACTCAATATGATATAATTTGTGGACTCCAACGATAATAAACGATGTAAAAATTAGTTGGTAAATTGAGAGTTTCTTCAGTACTAATATATTTGTTTTAGTGCAAAGCCACATTGGGATATCAGCTGTGTCCACCGCGAGGAATCGAACCCCGGATTTTAGCTCTGTCCCAACGGGGGACAAACGACTAAACGAAGGTTTTACTTAAGATTGACGTTATATCTTACGTTATTTGCATGTCCTGTATAATTATTAGTCTACCTGCAAAATGTTTGTTGGTGAAGTGGCCGTATTGGCTGTTGTATATTATATTTTCAGAGATCATCTGTGACACCAGGGGAAATAATGCGCGCAATATATGTATATATGATTAATATAGCATCTATACGTTAATTTTAAAATCGCATATAGGCTGATTTTCGAGACATCAAAACACATTTCAGACTAACAGCGGCAATAAATTTAGAAGTAATTTACAATTTTAAATCACGATTAAAAGTTGATATCATAATTATTACTAAATAAATGTAGTTTTAAGCCTAGTTTTATTTCTCGAAAAGGGAAGTGAACTAAGCCTAATATGTAATATTAGAAAATATTTAAATAGTATTATTTTTACATTTTATTTTTATTTTGCCACACAGAAATTTCAAATCCATCGTGATGTTGACTTTCGCTTCAGTATTCTTCGCCCTCCGGTGGCTCAGCGATAAGTCTGAAGGCTTATAACGCTAACAACCGGGTTTCAATACCCGCGGTGGGCACAGCACTGCTTTATGTTTCAAAACAAACAATAGATATTATTCAGACTAAGAGAAAACTAATGGAACTTTCGTGGTGAAATTGTTCCCAAATTTTTGTCATCCATGCCCCCTCATTTTATAAATATGGTTTCTTGCTACCCCTCTTTTTTTTTTTTTAGTGAGTAAAATAGTGAGTTAAGTGATGAGATATAACACGGATACACATTAAAATGTTATATCCGTTGTAGTAATTACTTATTATTTTCTGGATTTACAACGCTAGAAACCGGGTTTCGATACCCGTGGTGGGCAGAGCACAAATAACTCATTGTGTAGCTTTGTGCTTAACTTCAAACAAACAAACACTTATTATTATTTTCATTAGTAAAAAATATTAAAACGCTTAATTTTGCATTATTGCACTATTGACTCTACCTTAATCGCCCCCAAAGAGATCATTTACGCCCTCTGGGGCGTGCCCCACACATTGCAAAACGCTGTCTTACTCTACTGCGTATATATATTCATTCATATATTCGATACTAATGTGTCAATTCGTTAAGTGTCACGGTTAACTTTCAAAGAACGCCCCCCCCCCCCAGTGGCACAGCGGTATGTCTGCGGAGTTACAACGCTAGAAATCGGGTTTCGATACCCGTGGTGGGCAGAACACACTATGCAGCTTTGTGCTTGACTTCAATCAAACAAACAAACAGTGAACGATAAAAAGCACCATTACAACCAAATCATTACCTTTAATTAAAAAAGGATAATCAGTCAAAGTTGTTCACCTTCGACCCTATGAGGTGTTTTATCACGTTTTTATTAACTGTCTATGCGCTTAATTGCTTGTGATTCTATGAATTATTAGCCCCTAGTAACATATGAGACATTTTACTTAACAGAATGACTTATTTCACCCTTTTTGTTTCTTGTCAGTTCTTAACACCGAGTGTTGTAAGAGGTAAAAATATAAAATTACTCACTAAGATGTAATATGTGGAGAGTAAGCCGCCAATTAACATTTTTCATTTTGTTTGACTATATTTAGGCTCAAAGTAGTGACTTGAGCCAACTTGGGAAAAAGACACTATATTTACTGTGATTATATAGATAAATGGATATACACAAGACCGAACTTTTGGCGAAATCTGAGGTATTGCTACTATTCTGAATGCTGTAGTAACACCGTTCTTATGTTTCTGAACAGACCTAAACACCCTAAAATCACTAGAAAAGATAAATTTAATATATGTTATAGATTAAGAAAAATAATAGTACAACGATCTTCTTGTTGATAAGACAAATCATGCAGTAAAGTAAAGAGTATATATCATGTGGACTCATCGCCGTGTGCAGGTTAATCTGAACTAGGGAATGTATTGGCTTCAACAATTTAGAATTTATTGAAATTGTTAATATATACTACTGTTACGACAGCGGAAGTCACGTGATGAGATTCTCGAAGGATCGTGAATTGTCCTGGCAACTCTAGTCTGTTCCAGGCGCCCTCTTTTTTAGTATTTAAGCGCGGCAAATAAAGCGAGATGGGGGAATTGCCAATAGAATAATAGGTAATTGAATCAAGCGAGCGGTAGTGACGATGGAAACGAGAGGTGGCAAATCAAACTACAGCTTAGCAGATTTGATGGCAGCTATACTAGAACAGCAAAAGAAACAAGAAGAGAGATTACATCAGAGGCAAGAAAACCTGCAACAATGGCAACTCGAACAGCAAAATAAACAGAAGAGAGATTACAGCAGTGGCAACTGGAACAAGAAAGGAAACGGGAAGAAAGTTCCAACAGTTGCAGGAATGTCAGCAGCAACTACGGGAAAGTCAACAACAGTGGCAAGAAGTACAAATGGAAAACATGAGCAAATTTCAAAGTGAATTAAGTACATTAAAGGATGATTTACTGTCTTTTATACAAGGAGGATATATTAGCCATCGACCTAATCAATCTGGGATGTGACTCCTAACAGGACTGAAGATGTCTGCATTAGGGTTTAGCTGCGGGGTCTGGAAGGGGCTTCCCGTTGCCTGAGGCAATGAATGTCAGCGATAGGGGTGATCTAGTACGAAGGAAGTCACAGAAATTCGATGGGAAGGCACTGTGGGAAGCATATTGAGCACAATTTGAGCTCCTGGCAGAAATGAATG
>NW_013667023.1:0-4633 GCF_000517525.1 Limulus polyphemus
GAAAGATAGAAGGAAGGGAGATAGGGTAAAAGGAGGAATGACCCTCGCAAGCCGCCGAGGTCTGGGGAAGGAATGCAAGATCTGGATAAAAGATATGGTAGGTTGAATGATACAAGGTCCTGATGATGTTGAGAACAAAAAATATCCAATCCACAATACCCTCAAGCCAAGAGGAGGAGGAAATATGCCTTAAGAAAGAGGCAAAATTTGCCAGACAAGCTACCCCAGTCCCAAACTCACCAGGCAGTCACCAGAACCATTGCCTGCATACCACGTATCGTCACGAAAAATGGCAAAATACCAAAAAAAAGGTCCATATATACAGAGCCAGGTGATGGATCCATGAAAAATATAGCATTGCAGCCCAAAAAGTCTTAAAGAAAAATTAACCATGTGTGTAGGGCCAGAGCCCAAGACAACACATGGCCAAGAGTGGAACAGTAAAGAGAGAGGATGTCTCCAGAAAACCCCACAGGGTTCCTGTGAAGAGCCTCAGATAGATTGGGGTGAGATATTAGTGTTAGAGAAAGACCAAGATGAGAAAATGAGGCATAAGTAGGATGAAAAGGAAAATAGTACTAGCAGCTACAAGTGCATGAAGGTGTGTTTTACTATTATTACAAGCTATCAAGATGTGGTTCTTCACCACAGTTGCCAACTATTTACAAATGTATGGACAGTCAGTATAAAAAAATCCACATTTTAAGAGCATCCATAAACTCATGACTAACAACAAAAAGTTTTATTTAAATGATGCGAGTAAAAAATACAATGTGAAAAACAAAAGACCACTGTTTCTCAAGATGTCAGTAAAAACAAAACTAAGGTTACCAACATTGTTATCAATCTATGTTGGAACTAATAGTCCCCAGAACTCTTAGCAAGAAATACTTCAGACTTTTCATAATGCAAGAACTGTAGGTCACCAAGATGTTAAAAAATTTTGGTGCTAACAGAGGACAGTTCTATTAACCATATTTGTGTCCAAACTATGATTACTGATGTAAAAATTACAGTGTACTGCCTGGAAGAAAAACTGACCAAAACAAGAAAAACTCTGGCAGAATTTTGTTGGTTGTCCTTTGCAGAGTAGCAGTAAATATCAGTGGTCTTCTCCTGAAGATTTAATGCAGCAGTTGGTATGTGCTGGCCCTTACTGATTACTTCACCAAGCGAGCCAAATATTATCAAAAGCACAGTCCAACATTGATGTGTTGGCAGTGCAAGGGATAGCACAATTTGAAGAACATGAGGAAATTCACATGAATCAGGGAGCTAATTTCAACGGTAAACTATTCTTCAAGTTGTGCAAAGTGTTGGGTGTTGTGAAGATGTGCATTTTGTCTTACCATTCCCATGATTACTGGTTTAGCAAAATAGGTAATATAAACTATCAAGCAGATGCTTAGATGTTTTCCATCTTCACATAATTGAGTGGGACAAACACCATACATCATCATGGCATGTTGTACAATGGAACAAAGATAGGCTGGATGTTCCCCAAACATGCTCATGTTTTTTCATGAAATGCATCTTCTTGTGGAAGTGATCTATGGTATATTCAATAGACAATAATGTTCATAAGAATATATGAAAATATCAATATATGCATCAGTTGACACATGAATTTGTACATTAACAGCTAGGAGGAGCTGTCATACTGCAGAAGAGGTGTTAGGATAAAAACATTTAAGGAATGTTTGACATGTATACAGGGTATGGTTTCTGTATGTGCTAGTATGCAGAAGGAAGTCTATTTTGGTTGGACAGATCCTTATATCATTTTTCAACAGCTTGGTTAATAAGATGTAGCTATTGTATTATGAGTGTAAACACAGTGATGAGATGAGGCCATCTTGTGCACTGACTGGACTAAGAGTTAAAGGATAGTGGAAATAGTTTTGTACAAGCACCTGACTCAGTTAATGAGTCAAATGAGGAAGCACTGAGATGTTGTGATTGAACTGATATGCCAAGCCAGCAGTAAGGACAGTAACTTTATTCAAAGGTCAATGACTAAGAGGAACTAATAGTGTTCCCTACTTTGAGCTATCAAGTGAAGCTTGCAGTGAAAAGTATACACTACATTGCGTGAGAATCACTTGATTGTTATAAATTCAGGACAATCGTTGATCACAAGATGAATGAGACCAAAAGCATATTGAGACCTTTACTTTACAAGCTAATGAGCATAGTCTTATTAAAAAAATTCTATAGGACATCAGATAAGTTGCTCAATCATCATATAGTTATGGTCTAGCAAATAGGCACAGTAAATTGACAAAATTGTGCATTTTTATATACAAGTTTGTTTATCTGCTGGACTTCTAGGATAGCTGATGTTAGTAGATGTAACACTTAGAACATCAACAATTAGTACAACAGTAGTTCAAAAACTCAATTAGTGGCATTATAACTCTTACTTTCTGGGTTAGAGTTATTTGGTAGGGCAGAATGTTCACAAATCTTTCAAGAATCATTCATTTTAACCAAATGCCTAAGTTACCTATAAGTCTGTAAATGTTTTAAATTTTTAACATATTGTTAAATTAGGTATTAATTTCAACATGTAGCAAAACATTTAACCTAATCATGCAATGTTCACTCTTTCTCAAACTAGAATGGCACACACACACACACACATCCTCATTGGCCCTTTGTTTGGTACAGAAAACTATGCTTAATCACTTCAAGAAATTTCTCTCCAGCACAATTTTAATTTTATAAAATCCCAATCTGTTTGTCTAAAATTTATGCTTCTCATAATGGTCTTATTAGTAACCCTTTTACTGGCTTATTCTGCATTTTATCAGGTAGCATGTAACAATTACTAATTACAAATATTCTAACCTTGGAACCCTTGATTGTAACTCAAAGGTTCAACCTCTAGACAACTATTTTGTACGTCTTCAATCCTAACATGCTGGAGTTCACCTTATATAAAGAGCCAACACACCCTTTCTTTTAACCTTTAAAGTCTACAACTAAAGTGGATTGTTTGTTTGTTGAATTTCGCACAAAGCTGCACGAGGGCTACCTGCACTAGCCGTCCCTAATTTAGCAATGTAAGACTAGAAGGAAGGCAGCTAGTCATTACCACCCACCGCCAACTCTTGGGCTACTCTTTTACCAACAAATAATGGAATTGACCATCACATTATAACGCCCCCACGGCTGAAAGGACGAGCATGTTTAGTGTGACGGGGGATTGAACCTACGAATCTCAGATTGCAAGTCATGCACCCTAACCACCAGGCCAAGCCGGGCCAGTACTACCGTGGAATTTCAAAATAATTTCTATTATCAATATTCTCCAAATCTAATCTATTTTCAATAATTCCTATTATATTGTAATCATCCATTTCAACTAGAGCCCTTTTTGTTCCTCATACTCCTAATAGTAATATTACTATTACAATAAAAATCAATAGTATCCACCCTTCAAGCTTATTTTTGAATCTACTATGTTTGTCTTCAAATCTTTTTTTAAAACTTATGCTCTATATCTCCTATTCCCACTTCTTGTTGCCCCTGCTATCCTATCGATTTATTAAAATTATTTACAACTTCTCAAGATCTCTCACTCAGTCTCACCACAACACAAGTTTAGTTCAAACTATCTTTGATTACCATACTGACTGCTTCCACAGACATCCAACCTAACCTGCCCATTTGTAGCATATTATTATATCCACCTTTATAATTATAGTTATACTGTAATTTTAGTGAAAATTGTCCAACAGGTCCAACCAGCCTACCTGTTGCTCTTAATTTTAACTTTTAGTATTAGTTTTTGAGCTTCAAGTTGAAATACATTTTCAACCGATTATTACCTGCTTTTTAACATCTGAATCACTTAGTGCCATGGTTAACTTCCTAGTAAAACAATATGTAATTTTTAAAATAATTTCTCACGACTACTTCTACTTAAACACAAACTACGACCCAACGTTTTAAAACTAGAAAAGTTAGTAAAGCTCGTCAATCACTCATGTGACTATTTGGTTTGCCACCTATAGTTAGAATAATATAAATATGTGACATGAAACAATAATGCGATTATAAGCAGATTTTTAATACAGTGTGACTTAACTGTTAAAAAATAAAAAAAAAAGTTTTGAGATATATTATGCACAATATCATTATTACATCTATTTATTATTCACACCGTTTTTTAATCGATCAATATTTACATCTTTGAAAAAAAATAGGTATATAGTGTACGGTAATATTAGTATAAATAAGTGAAAGATAAGTTAGTGCTATAAATTGGATAAAACCAATATTGTTATTTTATAAGAGATAATACGTTATTTAATTTTTATAAATGCTGTGTTAAAAGTTAGAGCAATGCAAAATTGTAAAATGGGTTAAATAATCCCAAAATGTAAAATTCCTATGCAGTATAAATCCAAGAAATAATTATTAACAACTTTCAACATATATATATATATGCTAAGAAATAAGTGAAAAAGTAATATTCTCTAATTATAATATAGTAAGACTGCTACAGCTGCATTATTAAAAGACGCGTAAACGAATATATTTGGCAACGTCATTTCACACAAGACGTTGGGGAGGGGGGGGGTAGAGAAAGTTGACATCACGTGGGCGCCCCAGTTGAGCGAAGGGG
>NW_013667023.1:5598-7585 GCF_000517525.1 Limulus polyphemus
ACTGTCTAAGGCGTATACAAACTAATCCATCAGCAACAGCTTGAGGACAATGGGTGGTGCAGTTGGGTAGGCCTTGTGTGCCATACTTTCCAAATCCTGTGCTAGCTCTTGCAGGCTCTCCCCTCTAGCACGGATTCTCGTCCTGAACCTAGCGCTGTAGTCTTCGAAGTGATTTTGGGTTCCATACCTGAGTTCTAGAGCTCTATAGTTGTGCCTGTCGTCTGCTGACAACTGTCCAAGTATTTCCAGTGGCTGTCCCTTCAAGCTCGTTGCCAGATATACAGCTTTCTGCTCCTCTGTCCATCCATTCATCTCTGCCAGTAGCTCAAATTGTGCTCTATATGCTTCCCATGATGCCTTCTCATCGAATTCCTGTGGTTTCCTTCATACTAGATCACCCCTATTGCTGACATTCATTTCTGGGATTTGACTTCTAACAGGTCTGCATTAGGGTTTAGCTGCGGGGTCTGGAAGAAGCTTGCCGTTGTCTGGGGCTGATTAAGTCGGTGGTTAATGTATCCTCCTTGTGTAAAAGACAATAAATCATCCTTTAATGTATTTAATTCGCTTCGAAATTTACTAATGTTTTCCATTTGTGTACTCTGGCTTTTTTTTCAATTGTTGGAGACTTTCTTCTTGTTTATTTTCTTTCTCCTCCATCCACTGTTGTAGTATCTCTTCTTGTTTCTTTTCTCGTTCTTCTTGTTTCTTTTCTTTTTCCTCCAACAACTGCTGTAATCTCTCTTGTTTATTTTGCTGTTCGAGCTGCCATTGTTGCAGGTTTTCTTGCAACTGCTGTAATCCCTCTTCTTGTTTTTTCTTTTCCTCCAACAACTGTTGTAATCTCTCTTCTTGCTTCTTTTCTTTTTCCTCAAACAACTGCTGTAATATCTCTTCTTGTTTATTTTCTCTTTCTACTTGTTTCTTTTCTTTTTCCTCCAACAACTGCTGTAATCTCTCTTCTTGTTTATTTTGCTGTTCGAGCTGCCATTGTTGCTAGTTTTCTTGTAACTGCTGTTGTTTCTCTTCTTGTTTCTTTTGCTGTTCTTGTATTGCTGCCATCAAATCTACTAAGCTGTAGTTTGATTTGCCACCTCTCGTTTCCATCTTCTTCTTCTTCTTCTTAATTTTTATTTTCCGTCCCACTCTCTGACACCAATTTGTTACGTCTGTGTTTCTTTGTTAATTTTCCGTAGAAATTCTTTCCGAGAAACTTCTGCAATACAAGCCCTTTCTTAAATATAACTAGTTTATTCTTTTTCAATTCAACTATGCAATACACTTAATTTCCACAGTCACACGCTATAATTCACAACGATTCACGCACTTTACTTACGGTGCCTACCTCCTGCTTGACTCGATTACCCGTGTGTATATCTTCAATCTCTCTATCTGCTGCTATTCTTGCCGTCATTTTATTTCCCGGCTTCTATACTATAAAAGCGCACATCTAGATTGCACTCGCCTCTTCGTGAATCTTCTAGATACTCATCACGTGCTACCAGGATCACAAGACTTTCGCTGTCGTAACAGTATTAAGCGCAATATATATTACTGTTGCGTCATCGAGGTCACGTGACTGGTGTGGCGCCCTCTAGTTTCTAGAACTATCTTGTTCCTTCATGAATGCTCTAGTATTTACTAGATAGGGTAATCTGGTATATATAAGAGGGGGACAACGTGACGCGGTAATGTGTGTATAGACAGTGAGTAATTGAACTGCAGACAGAGAGCACGAGAGACGTTACAGCGTTTGTTTAGCGCGATTGTTGAAAATAAGTGTATCGTAAAGTTGTATTCGGAAAGAATAAACCAGTTTAATTAAGTAAAGAACTTGTGCCGCTAAAGTTTTGTCGGAACGAAGTTACGGAAAGTTAATTAACAAACGGAGACGTAACAAATTGGTGTCAGAGAGTGGGATAAAAAAGAAAAAAAAAGGGAGAAGAAGATGGAAACAGGAGGCGGAAAATCAAACTACAGCTTAGCA
>NW_013667023.1:8593-12616 GCF_000517525.1 Limulus polyphemus
ACGGAAAGTTAATTAACAAACGGAGACGTAACAATATTATAGATGTTTGCAAATTTTAGACCAAAAAAACCTGATAATGGTGTTTCAACGTTTGTGGCAAGCAAGCCTAAATTTAAAGTCAGGGACATATTCTCTCCTGTGAATGCACATGGTTCTCAGGCATACTTAGTAAGTATAGCCTACAACTCTTGCAACGGTTAAAAAAAAAGTAGACTGCTCAAAACCTTCAAACACCAAAGAAGAATAAAGTTTTCTTGGCTTTACATTATATTACAGATTGTTGCTGTTCAACTTTTCTACTATAGCAGTAGTATTTTTGACAGCTCAAATTCCATTGTAGGTGGATTAAAACCTGTGACCCGCAATTGCTGTCACTAAAATGTGCCTTTTTTTATGCATCAGTAATAATGGAATCACAGCAGTAGTAATGTGAGTATAGGATGGTATGGAATGTGTTGCATCATGAACATGCTGAATACTGTTACTGTACAACAAAGAAATAGCTACTTGCGGTTGTAGTATCTGTCAGGCACTTTCACTACTGTTTCTGCAATAAAAAATTCAGAAACTCATCAAATTACGATAACAGGAAAGTATGATTACATTTTAGGGAACAACACTGGAGGAATACAACTTCACTATACAACTGACCAGCCAAAATGTAGGAGTTTGTCCTGCAATTAATGACTGCTGTGAGACCTAAAGTGTTCATTGGAATGATGAATTATACATATATTGAAGATTCCATTGATGAATAAATACCTAATACAATGAAAGAAAAGTTACACGATAAATATTTAGAAAATGGAGATCTAGCTTGGGAGCCTTTTCCTGTGCATTGACATGAAATGTGACCATCAATGACTGGTAAGCATTGTAGAGAAGCACATAACTGTTGGCAAATGTTTGAATAGCTGAAAGTATGAGATGTGATCTACTACTACCATGGATTAAACAAGCACATCTCTTGACCTCTGGTGCAGTTAGATGTTCTGAAATTTCTGATACCAAAGAATCTCTGAACATTACATAATACACGGTTTGGAAGACTTCAGGAAGTGATGGTGTAAACATTGTATATGCTGCTCAAAGAATGAATCACCTGAATAAGGAAAAACCCCATAACCAATTTTTACATTTTCTATTACAGAAAATGCTCCCTGGACATCTCTCCAAAACTGATCAGTATAATAATTATATCCTGGTACTAAGTGGGATGAAGGATATCCACTTACTGATACAATAGTTCAAACTGTTGCTGACAAATGAACTGAAAAATAACTTGTTTTTGAGCAACAGAGAATATCCTTAATGACCAATGGTAAAACTTTAAAAGTAAGTTATCTACCAAAACTTGGTGCAGTGAAAACTTCAACTTCACCTTAACATCTTCAGTCTGATGATTTGGCTGAGCAGACTGTTTAAACTGTTAAGTGCCTGCTTTCCAAGTCTGTGAGCTCAAAATGAAATACCTGGAGTAATTACCTTCCATATGTAATGAGGATATATTACACAACAGAGCACTAGTGTCCAAGTTGTTCTCTGAATATTATTGTTTGAAAGAGAATTAAGTTGTGGACTTTCTGGAAGGTCCAGAAGAATATGCAAAGTGATCATGATTCACATTAGTTGTTATGTATAAGTTGGCCAAGAGAAAGAAGAGGATGCATAATAACACAGAGAATGAACATCAGTTCAAGCAAAGAGACTCGTTCTGGTTTTAGCATACACCAGCAGCAGAATTTTGGACAGAAAAAATAAATATATGAAGTGTATTATTTATATAAATTGGTTTTGTGGACAGAAACAAAGAGTAATCTGTCTTGTTGCTCTTTCAGTTTACAGTCATGAGATGGAACATAATGCTAAACTTTAATGACTGTGTAGTTCACATGTTAATAAGTTGTGTATTGGACCAAGTTTTTATAAGGTGCTGGGGAGGGGAGTGCCACACAACATTTGTATTAAAGTAAATGTGCCTCGAGCTGGAAAAAGTTGAGGAACACTGACTTAAACCCACAGATCCAGCTTGACTGGACCTTATCTTGTACTGCAGTGACTCTGTCCTTCATATTACAAAATTCTGTGGTTGTGTGGTAAAAGAAGGAGCTGAGATGTTGAGAAACTGAAACTGTATGTTAATCCAGACCATCTGTAACACTGGTTTGATTAAAAAAGTTTAAACTACAGATGATGTTGAGGGCTCTTCAGAAAACTACTCTGAGCTGGTGGAGGAAGAGGATGCTCCACCATTCTTGGCTGTTTACCAGGAGTTTGAGGAGTCACTATCTGAGTGACCAACACACTCAGATTCACAGCAACATTGACCTCCCCCGAGTAATTTTGGCTGATAGTAAGAGATAAATCTGCAGTTCGGACAGTTAAGTGATAAAAGACAATGTGGCTGCAAAATCAACTAGTAGAAAGGAGTTACAAAACTTACTTTCAGACACTTTACTAATCACTCAACCACAGTTGTTAGGAACAATGCACAGTGACAGTGAGAGAATCTGGAATGCTAGCAGTTTAAGCTGTTAACACTAGCTAGAGTGCCTGGAACACCACTGACATTGTTGAAAATACCATATTTGAAACATCTAATTAATAAAAATTCAACATTTTATTCTAGTTCTAAGTTTGCATGAAAAACACCAAGCATCATGCTTTACAGTAGGAGTAAATATGAATATAGAAGATATGAAGAATATGCAAATGAAGAAGGAATAAACCTGCATAGGAGAATCTTATCATACATACACAATGAGGAAAAAGGAAATACAGAGAAACAAAACTATTTCTGCTATTAAAAAGTATAGAGTAAAATTGCATATAAACCCCATAAAATGACATGAAAACATGCTTATTTGGTATCCAATGGAATATTAATTATTCAAAAAGAATAACTGAATCTGCTACCTGTGTTAATAAAAGTAACATAATTCATCCTTAATCTCCAAACTGAAAGTTGTTGGTCAAAGACAATTCCACATCCAATTGTTTATGGTCTAATATCTGTCTTTCATGAACCTCACATTGTTGTGGTAATCATGTGCCTGTGTACTTGGTGTATCTTGAACCTTGGAATACCATAATACCTAGGTTTTTAGTATATAAATATCTTCAAGTTACAATCACTTTCTACAAGTAAATTTTGAAAATGTACAATAAGAATATGATCCACTCTCCTGTTATCATTTAGTCCTATCATTCAAAGCAGAAGCTATCATTTAAATCAACCATCTTTAAAAAAATGTAACAAGAGGTTAAGGATTGGAAATGTGAGCCAATTGTTACTAGTTTTTGTAAGTCCTTGAATAGTTGACAGGTACCAAAGAATTGGAAGTTAGCTAATGTCATTCCTATTTTCAAGGGAGATAATAAAAATTGTTCCAGTAATTATAGGCCTATTGGTCTTACAATAGTTGTGAGAAACGTTTTGAAAAGTCTGATAAAAGATGCTTTGCAAAGTCATTTAACAAGGTTTAGAATTTTATTGGATAGTCAACATGGTTTCTCTAACGGAAAATCTTGCCTTACAGATCTTTTGACATTATTTGAAAAAGTTACTGCTTGTATAGATGAGGGTAAGGGTGTAAATTTGGTGTATCTGGATTTTCAGAATGCCTTTGACAAGGTGCCACATCAAAGGCTCATAAAAAAAAAAGATCTCTTTATGTGTGGGGGATAAGTTAGCTAATTGGATAGAAGAGTGGCTGAATGGAAGAAAGCAAAAGATTGTTATCAATGGAGTTCAGTCAAATTGGATTGATGTCACAAGTGGGGTACCTCAGGGCTTTTGCTATTTTTGATTTACATCAGTGACATGGATGAAAGAATGGTCAATAAATTACTTAAATTTGCAGAAGATATTAAGGTCTTAGGTGTTACTAACTGTGAAGAGGATGCTAATGCCTAACAAAAGGATTTAGATCATTTAGTGAGTTGAGTGATTAAATGTTAGATAATAATGTTATAATAAATGCAATATAATGTCTGTGGGTTATCATAATTTGAATTATAAGT
>NW_013667023.1:12626-19610 GCF_000517525.1 Limulus polyphemus
GGATGGGAATAACCTTAACAGTGTCATGAAAGAAAGGGATCTTGGTATAATGGTTGATCAGTCTCTTAAGCCATCCAAGCTGTTGCTACTGGTAGAGCAAATAGGATTTTAAGTTGTATCAACAGAAATATTGAATACAGGTCTAAAGAGGTTATAATTTCATTGTATAGGTCACTTGTCAGGCCAAATTTGGAGTATTTTGTTCAGTCTTGTGCTCCTTACCTTAGGAACAACATTGAATTGTTGGAAATGGTTCAGAGAAGGGTTACTAGAATGGTGCATGGATGAAGGGTTTATCATATGTGGAAAGAGTTAGAGGGGATCTGATTGAGGTACTTGAAGTTGTAAAGAGAATTGATAGTGTTGATGCATCATCTTTTTTCATACTTAACATGGAAAACAGTAAGAATAGGGGATACAAGAATTAATTTTGGCAGGGCAAGAGTCATCTTCAGCTAAGATAGTTTTATATTTTAACAGGGTGGTTAGCCTTTGGAATAGGTTACCTTCAGATATTGTGGAGGCAGTAATTTTAAGTTTGTTTAAGAGAAAACCCAATAACTATACGAGTGATAAGGGCTGGCTTTAAGATTTTTATGTTATTTACTTATTTGATAGTTTTAGTTTAGTTTAGAGGATAGGACAGCCGAGATGGAGAAATAGGTCCTTTGTTTTCCCTATCCTTATGTTATGTTAAACTACTGGTCAAGTAAATAAACCTTAGGGATATATATTAAGCAATTAACAAATGTGACTTAGAACCTCAATTACATTAACAAGTGTGAAAAAATTTGCAAATAAAAAAAAGTAGGAATGGGAGCACCAAAAAGTAAGGAAGGTAAGAATGGGTGGGATAACATTACAACACTTGGTGGTTTTTGACACAGTGCAACCTCGAAGTAGGTGTGGCCATAATTCTGCGCATTCCTATTTCATTTACTTTTTGTAACTTAGTAATTGTTCAACCTAAATGAAAGGTGTTTATAGCTAAATTTCTCTGTTGTTTCAGCAACTAAGTACAGATACATGTATGTAATCAAATTACAGGACCCTATTGAAATGCATGATATCATAAGGGGGGTGTTTGCTGTCTGAAGTGATAGAGGAATATCCATACTTTGCTTAGTATTAAACCACTGATTTTTGAAATTTTAAAATTTGTTGAGCATTTAAAAAGGATTAGCTACTGATAAAACTCAATTCAGGTCTATAATTGGATCAAAGTTCAAAGTAAAACATGAAGTAGGAATGGACAGAATAATTTCCACACCCAATTTGAGGTTGCACCATGTCAAAAACCACCAAGTGTTGTAATGTTATCCTATCCATTCCTACCTTGCATTCTTACCTTTGGGTGCTCCCATTCCTACTTCCTATTTTTTTTATTCAAAGATTTTGTACACTTGTCTCATAGCTTTTTTTTGTACTAAGTCTTGAGAGTGACTGGACTTTATGCATAACATTCTCATAGTTTTTCTTGGTGCTATCTCTTGACATTTCCTAGCTTTTGTTGATATCTTTGCTATAGTTTTTCTTCCCTCTAGCCAGGGTGACAGTCTTTTATTTGGCTGGATTAATGGTAAAGGCTTGTTTCGCATATTCAGCGTTACTGATTCTAACCTTATCTCTATTCTTGCAGTAAGAATTTTCAAAGTTATCAACATAAGATTTCTCCTTTTCCCTCATTCTGTTTCCTTGAAATGCATATTTTATAAATTGCACTGTTTCAAGTACTACCTTACATTTCAATAGGTCACACTTAGTTTGAAAACAATTCAAAGATAAATTATACAACTTATCCATCTTGTTTTCAGTCCAGAGCACTTGAGCAAAGCCACGTTAGACTTCAGCAGAAGTGGCATTCGTCCTCATGTAGGAAACTCATGTTTTAGGCACCAACAGCTATGAAAGAACTGCTTTGTCCAACACAGAACCCTTGAGTCAAATGTATAGAACTGAAAACTTTGCTTTCTAAGGTTAGATCATGTGTTTAGATTTACATAAGGTGAAGGCAGGAGAGAGCTATGCCTTTCCAACAACGTTAGTTAGTTGGTCAGATTGACAAATTTGTGGTTTTGTGAAATTTTTATTTTTACTCCACTAACTTTCTCAAGTGCTTTGGTGGCTTGTTACTCTGCAGTTGATTTGTTTACTACTCAACAGTGTATGTAATGTGCTTATAAAGTTTTGTTTACATGCTGTTTGTAGCATGTTTAAGATTTTCATTTGTATTACATATCTGGCCCATTCCTACTATAAGTCCTACCATACTTATGATAAACAGTATAAATTGACAAACATTTTAGGCCTTAAATTTATCAAATGTAAAATCTCCTATTGATTTTAGAAAATTTTATAATGTAAAATACATCTCTGAATAATCATTACCATATTTGTCTTACACATAAAAAAAAACCTTCAGCAATGCAAGGTAATATTTCACTGTGTAAAACTTCACAAAGGTTTTATTTTATTAAAACATCATACAACATATTAATCACAAATCCCCTTCTTTAAAAAGAGGAAATACTACAAGTACTATCAATAGTTATTTGTTATCAACAGCTATTTTAAATTAAATACTTTTTAACAGTTTCTAATATTGGGTATATAAAAAAAATAATCTGAATGTTTTATCTGAGGTATATTATAGTATCAGCATTTCTCTATATTTCATTTGAAGCATTTGTCAAAATGCTGCTAAAAGAATATGAAATTAATAATGTCACACATTCTCTGACCCTCTGTCATAAAGAAAGGTAAATGGAAGTGAAAAAAAGAAATAAAATTAACACTTTTAATTTTGTATAGTGGAACTTAACAATGAAGATAAACACAGGACTGCCATACCATATTTCCTAGAACTTACAGGGCTCAAATTTGCAAGATGCAGATTGTGAGGATCAACCAAAATTTTGTCTTGATGATCATATATTGATTAGTATTACCCTTCATGACTGTGGGGGTGGTAATGTCAAATATTAAATCTGTGAAAAAAAACACACTACTATTGTATACGGTACTGTGATAAAAAAACTAACAATACTTCTCATGTATTTTATTTTTAATAGTCGTCAATTGTTTGACCCCCTTTTAAAATCCAATAAATTTGCAACTGCACATTACATATTAGACATCACTTCTTCACTGCCATATAACCATGAAAACATTATGAGCCTCCATACTTGAAAAGTGTAAAAGTCATATAATTAAATTGGTGGGTGACATAGGGCAAAATGTCAACTTCAAAATCAATTCATTATTCTTTAAGATATATCATTGAATTACGCAGACAGAGAAGACTGACAACCAAATCAAATGTTGAATCCCAAAAAACAGTGTACTAGTAAAGTTTGAAAAATCCAGAATTGTTGGTTTCAAATGTATAGCTGGCTTAAGAAAAAGGAACAATTCAAGTTTTTTATTTCATCATTTTTTAAACCTATATCAAAGATAGAGGTTTTGTATTTTTCAACATTCCATCTTAGTTAATACTTCATATTAGTAAATTAATTGTACCCACTTTAATATTAGTGGAGTTGACCATTAAATAATTGTAGCTAAAGAATTAATAATATTTCATAATGGCTGGAGACGGCTTGAATGGGTAATGAAGAAAAACTTATATTAAAGTTTTTCTTCATTACCCATTCAAGCCGTCTCCAGCCATTATTAGCCTCAAAGTGGGTTCCTCGTCATCAAATTTTAATAATATTTCAGTTGGCCCCTGAATGTTTAATTAACTACCAAATTACAAAATCTAGAAGCCAGATGCTCCAAAGGGTTTTGTCTAACCCTGAGCCCTGACTTTGGAGAAAAAAAGAATAATGAATACCTGTAACATTCGGACAATTTTTAAGAGCCCACCTAAATTAAGAGCATCCTACCTAAAGGTAAGCCATCAAAGAGACATCATACATGCTTCCACAGATACTTAGTTATTGCATTACATGCTCAATAGATAGCAATCACGACATTAACCTTAAGAATATAAAAATAATTAACAAGGATGACACCAAGAAGAAAAAATGAAGTTACTGCAATATCAATACATGGATGTGGTCCTTCTACAGGTTTTAACCAAAATAATGATTTTTCTTTACACACTTGCTGGTTACCTTTCATCAAAGAAATCAAACTATTCATTGGTGTAATACTGTTATAAACCTCAATTACCAATTTTCTTTGTCTTACTTTTCCATTGTAGCCTGATGTTAGGACAAAACAATACAAATTTGGCTCAGTTATAATTTTTACTTACTATTATTTTTTAACATTTCAATTTGTTTATTTCTTGTAAAACTATAGAGGGCACTTCTTTGTTATTACTGTTGCTAGCCAACTTGTATTTTGAACTGTTACTTTAGTTGCTCTTACTAATTGAACATCCTACAATTCTCAAAAGCTCAACAGATATGTAGTAGGCAAATTTAAAGTGGGGGGGGGCAAGGTTTATTTAATAAAGTGGAATGAGGGAATGTGCACCACAGACAGCAACTACTGCCAGAGTAAAGGGCTCGCCTTAGGGTCCTGGAAGTATTCTCCTGCTTTTCCTGAGAGTAATTTTCCTAATTTTGACCTATTTTCACTTGCACAATTTGAAAAATTCCCCCCCCCTCCCACTTCCTATGCCACTACTTTAGTAACTGATCTGAAAGCTTGAGTAATAAAAGAAAAAGTACAACATAGTGTAGATTAACCAATTAAGTTCCAGTATAATTAATTCATCCTCATGTTATGAGTTTTAGAGTAATTTTATGGGTGAATGGACTACTTCACTTAATTATTCACTCAAAATCTCTAACAGTAAATATATAGATATATTAATACTTTCTGTGTCTGTCATTGAATTATAATTTGTACTTCAGTATCATCTACATGAAGCTTAGATTAGTTGCATCTGATTGTACAATCCAAAATTGTGATATATACTTGAAACAAATATATATACTTAAATATTTCCTTAGCAAGAAGTTAGGAGGCCAAATGATGGTTTCATGTCACAAGCATCCATTTATATTAAGTTGGCAAATTTACTCAGATGAAACAGCAAAGTCCAAAAAGATTCATGCAATAAACTTTATTTTTAAAATCAAATCAAACTTTATAAATTATGGAACTTTTCATTGGTACATTAGTTAATACTGGAAATATATAGCTGAATATTAAAGATGTAGCACCATCTTTTATGGAAGACTTTATACTTTATATAATATTTAAGAACAAACAATCTACGAACATGCTCAATATTATCCATTAATATCCACATTTGAAAGATTCATCACAATACTTATTGCTTTTTTTTAACAGTTGAAAGTTGTATTTCTGTTTCATATAACACACAAATTCAAAAATAGAAGACAATCTGTTCATGCCAAAGACACTTTTCTATATAATCCATAATGTTAATACTTCTTAGTAGAGTTACAAAAAGTTTGAAGAAAGGCAATCTTAAAGATAGTAAGAAAATAACAAAAATTTTACTTGGAGACATACTAAATTATTCAGTGGGTTTTTTCTAGGAATGAAAGAACCCCATATTTTTACTTCTTATCGTAGGTTTTCAGTGCTAATCAAGCACTGTTTGAAGATTTTCTAACTTCCAAATAAGTACAATATAAAGTTGATCAGTTGCATTAGAATTGAATAACTTAACTTTTACTTTTGTTTTACATTTTGCATACCCATGGAGAATGTGTGTGTAGGGGAGAACTTATACTCTCATCCAACATTATATTAAAACCCTAAATGATAACTTCATCTGTTTTGCTGATGAGACAATGTAATAAAAATATATTATTAGGTCTGAATGTAGTGATTGTAATAAAAATAGAGTGAAAAAACAATTGCTAATTTTGGCCTCTTTCTATTACTTTTTTTTTCTCCAATAAAATCATATATGTCAGTTAAACAGTGAAAACCTTGGGTTGATTAAATAAATTAATTTCTGCCACATTTCGTTTACTTTAACATAGATGAAGTAGATTAGATTCAATACTATAACAAACACATGGAATTCAATTAAAAGTGAAACTGAATGAGGTTCCTAAGTTTAGCAATGGAAAACCTTTGGTTTAGTGTGCAAGACTGACTTTCTTTTAACATCAATCAATATGAATACATGCTAACTTTGAGCATACTAACAATCACTATTACAATAACAATGTAATATATATAACCCTTAAGAATGCACACAATACATGCATAAAATAAACTTTACCAAAACTCAAACAAAACAAATTTTTGTTAATGTCTTTCCCAGCACCATAGGAACATAAAGAAAAACAAAAACACAACAATCCTATATTCAAAACAGTGTAGATTATATGAATGAAAAGTGAAAAAAAGAGGATGGAAAGTTGTCTCACACTTCCCTTACCTTTGGAGTGTTTTAATTTTGCAATGAGACCAGTTCTGTGAATGAACTAAAGTTTAGTAAGTATTCTGTTGGCTCATTGCTTTAAAAAAAAATCAAAACATACATGTAATTCTTAAATTTCTTGGCTAAATATTGCAAAAACATTTTGATAAATACTTTTCACACTCTGAATCTTTCAACAGAAAATGTAGGAGTTTACTATAGGTAGAACCTCGATGTCTTATTACTTATTGTGGCAGATTACATTTTACTTAAATGCAGTTCCCTTTAGCTACTTTATAATAATTGAAAGCCAACAAATGATACTTCAATTATGACGCTTATAAATATTTACTATGTCCATGTAAAAGTAGGCAGGAAATATTCTTTGGTTCCAGAACTAGGAGTGAGATCCTCTTCACTGAGGAATGATAACGGTAACAGAACAAGATGGCCTCGAACTTTCTGTAGCTCTAGCTGAGCTTTAGCAGGGTTTGTTTGAGCCAGACCTTGCTGAGTTTGGTGTGTCTTAATCTGAGCAAACTTATGAACTTCATCAGTAGGTATGCAACGAAAGACCTAGTGAAAAAGAAATGCAATAACTTGACTTAAAACTTTAACTCTAA
>NW_013667023.1:20350-42042 GCF_000517525.1 Limulus polyphemus
CAGCCATTATTAGTCTCAAAGTGAGTTCCTCGTCATCGAAGCTGTAGCCATTGATGAAGATGCAAAACTGAAACAATGAGCAACAAACAAAAGAAACTCTTGTCACAAAATGTTGCTCATGGGAAGAGTCTGTCTAGAAGTTTTCGTACAACAAAATGGTAGATAGGTTTAACTAGGTATATGAAAAGATGTTCATCTCAACACATTTTTATACTGCTTTAAAAAAAATACTGTTTCATGATTTTTTTACTTGAAGTTACAGAAGATGACACAAACGTGAATAAAAAACCTCATAGAAGCTTGTAAGTAAATAACAGGCACAACAGATAAAACGTGTTGTTTGAAAACAAAAACATTCATTAAACCAAGTTTATGAATCATACAACACAAACTGGAGAGAAAACAGACAGAAAGTGAAGGAGAACCTGGTTTATTTAATACCTTTTTATCAAATTCAAGGATCACTTGTATGCTAGATGTTGTATCTACAGAATTACCATTTAAAATATATTTAAATTAGATATGTCATCATTTCTTAATCCACTGATTAATATTTAAAACATCTGCTGTCCAACAAACCTGGTGGAGTTTCAAAGCCATACGAACACTAGGTGCTACAACTTTTCTTAACAGCTCCATGTCTTGAAAAACCCATTCATCCCTCAGAGATGTAATACGAAAATCTCCTTTAAAAAGGGCATGTAATCCATACAGAAGAAAGTCCACACTGCAGATAAAATACAATGTTAACATGGATTGTTATCACCATTATCGACACAAGATGAAACAGCAACATACCTATTAAGCCTTGCTGTATTAGGACCACATACTACTTCAAGTATATCACTAAAAAATTACACTGTCTTACAGTGTTGAATCATACTGAATCTAATTTCTTAAGTTACATTAATATATATAAAGAGTGAATACACATTTTTTTAATGTGGTTGAACAATGAGCATTACTTTAACATCTCTCACCTTGAAAATGAGTGATGAGATACTGTCCCAAGAGCCCTTCTTCCCAACAGACTCAGAGCAAAACATAGAGACACCATCATAGAATCCTTCCGAATGTCCAGCTCCTGACCCTAAATATACAAGGTAACATGTGATAATACAATCAAGAAACAGATGGATTAACTGGTACTACAGAAAATAAATACAGTAGAAGATCAGTAATAAACTAGCAAAAACAGGATTACATTACTTTATTGCAAACATTTTTAGAGTATGTTTAATTCCCCTAAACTGCACAGATAGAATACATTTTTTTACATAATTTTTCCCAATTTTTATACTTAAACTAGAATAACTGCAAAAAAAAGAAGAAAAAAGACAACATACAACCAGAGCTCCTGTTATATGTATTCATTTTCAAAATGCTATTATTTTCATGTAAGTGAGAAATTATGACAGCTAAGGCAACAAATAAATAAGTAAGTCTTTTCAATGTAATCAGTATGTTTTCTCTCCAGATGCAGCTTGTACATACTACATCTCAAATGACACTTCACAAAATCCAAAATAAGCCTTTCAGTGAAGTTTAGCATTCAAGTTGCATAATTACTGGATATAGAACATTCTTTACTCAATTATAAAAAAAATACACACATGATATCAATGACGTGTGATACTAGAAGGTATTAAGTATGGTACTTTCTTGTTGGTGTATGAAGTCAACATTAACAGTACACACACATGATATCAATGAGAAGTGATACTAGAAGGTATTAAGTATTTTGTTGTTGGTGTATCAAGTCAACATTAAAAGTACACACACACGATATCAATGAGAAGTGATACTAGAAGGTATTAACTATGGTACTTTCTTGTTGGTGTATGAAGTCAACATTAAAAGTACACACACGATATCAATGAGAAGTGATACTAGAAGGTATTAAGTATGGATACTTTGTTGTTGGTATCAAGTTAACATTAAAAGTACACACATGATATCAATGAGAAGTGATACTAGAAGGTATTAAGTATGGATACCTTGTTGTTGGTGTATGAAGTCAACATTAAAAGTACACACATGATATCAATGAGAAGTGATACTAGATGGTATTAAGTATAGGATACCTTGTTGTTGGTGTATGAAGTCAACATTAAAAGTACACGCACACAATATCAATGAGAAATGATACTAGAAGGTATTAAGCATGGTACTTTCTTGTTGGTGTATCAAGTCAACATTAAAAGTACACACACACGATATCAATGAGAATGATACTAGAAGGTATTAAGTATGGTACTTTGTTGTTGGTATCAAGTCAACATTAAAAGTACACACATGATATCAATGAGAAGTGATACTAGAAGGTATTAAGTATGGATACCTTGTTGTTGGTGTATGAAGTCAACATTAAAAGTACACACACACGATATCAATGAGAAATGATACTAGAAGGTATTAAGCATGGTACTTTGTTGTTGGTGTATGAAGTCAACATTTTCCAAATTAATCACTGCCTACCAAATTACCAAAATGTATAAATAGTTTCAACACTTTTAATAATTAGTTTTGTTAAAAACAATGAATTCCTTATACAGCCCATTCTTGAATATCTTTAGATAAATATACTTCTGCATTTCTAAGCATATGGTGCTCCCAGAGAGAACATTTTAAAAGCCAAAGAGCAGAGTATATAATAATAAACATGTTTTTATGCAGATATAGGTTAGATTTTGACTTAATGCAAGTTCTCTAATTCAGTTATCACCTAGAAGTGTAAGAACTAACCTCCATACAAGTATCCTCATTGTAACATAGATACTACATTTAATTAATTCCTCTAATTTATATCTATGTTTAAGATCTTCCTTCATGTATACATTAGTGTGTAAATTTACTAAACACCTACAAAACTGTCATTTTATGAGCTTTATACACAAAATAGTCATTGATTTGTAATTATTGCAAATTAGTCTTACATGACAATATTTAACATGGCTACCTTTGGCATCACTAACAGCTTGGCATTTTTGTGGTATTATGTTTATGTATTTTTGCTGATGTAATTGGATTCCATTGTTTTAAAGCTTTGTCCATAGGCTTTCTTTAGTACAGTTGATATGCTTGTCAAGCATGGATGGAGTCCAGAAAACTCCAGATTGGTTACATGGGGTTAAGGTCTGGAGATCTCTTGAACTTTCTTTCATTGCATAATAAACCGAAAATTTCTTGGACGTGTGTTTAGGGTCAATATCTTATTGAAATATGATATGCTACCACATTAGCTTCTTTCTAGAAGGTATAACATGATATACTAATATACTGTGGTATTTTTGCTGATCCATGTTGCTATCGATTTTGTGAAAATGGAAAACACCATATGTAGATATTGTGCCCCAAACCATCACAGAGCTTCCTGGATGCTTGAACTGTTAGCACAAGACACTCATTCTGCACCTTCTCACTGACCCTTTGGCAAACATACACACACACACACATATATATGCCAGTTAGAATCAAACAGTTCAAATTTATACTCATCTGTCCAAAGCAACTTCTGCAACTGTTCTTTCACAAAAGCTAGTCTCTCTGTTATATTATTTTTGCTCAGTAAGGTTTTTCTTGCTGCTACTCTTCCTCAAAGGTCACATTTCTTCAGACTATATTTAAGACCGTACTTCTTGAATCTTTATCTGTGTGATATGCCTCGTTAATATCATAATCAAGGTTTTTAACAGTTTTTCAGGACACAGATTTTCAGATATCTAGCATTTCTTTCAGCAAGTTTGAGATTTTTTCTCCTTCTCTTGCTTTGTTTGATATTATAGGACTTGGTGAACAGCTGAGGTCTTTTATAATTCTTCTTTTACTACGACCAGCATCATGAAAACATTTGATTCTGACTCTTTCAAATGGTGTTAATTCTCTGTTTTTGCATTTTAGTGGCAATATCACAGTATATTAGCTGTACTGTTTAAAAAAAAAATTTTTTTATAACTGCATAAATCTTAAACTTTAGTGGGTGATGACAGTTACTTTTGTAATAATATATAAAGAATACACATAAAAACAAGAAATATAGTACTTACCTGGGTCTTCTTGTTTTTTGCTGTTGAATGTTGATGAAACCTAAGTCAACTTATTTTATACTAATGGTTCTACTACACTAAATAATTTTTATTAAAATAAGTAACACACCTAAGAACACAGAATAACAAGCTCAAAGCAAACAGTGTTCTGTAACTATAATATTTTTTATGGCTTTCTAACTATACAATAAGAGCCATTAAAAATTCAATTAAGCTCCTTGATGTGATTCCCATGAGAATAGTATCAAACTGGAGGCAAAATAGATAATTCTTTATACAGAAAACAATGTAATATATGATAAGTTAAACTTTCGCTTTCTATTGGTTATAAATAATATAGTATAAAACATCAGATAGAACTGCTGGCAATTTGTGAAAGATGGGATGTAACAGGTGGGTGTGGCAAGTGGGTCTGATTTTCTAGTTTATAGCTATGTAGGCAAACAAGATTGGTAGCTATAAATATTATGTTTTGCCTGAGTAATATCTATATTATAATGAGTAATTTACATTAAATTCCTTACTTCTCAGAAAATTGGTAAATAAATTACAGAAGAGAGAAGACCTAGAGAGAAAATGTCACAATTCTCATACTAGGAGAGATTGAGGATTTAAAAAAAATATTTTCTTATAAAATTAAGAACTTAAAACTAATAAAATATCAGAATTTGATTTAGTAACTATGTTTTGATGTCAAGTTTATTCATACCTAATAATAATAATAAAGTAACTTAATTAAATTTTGAATGTAACTCTCTAAAAAGTCGCAACATGCACACTTTGACCTGCCCGTGGTATGTGTTAAAGTCATGTATAAAGATAAAAATAAATCATGCTTTTTGCAACTTTTTAAGCTACTATAATTCTAACGGAAGTCCAGAGTACTTCATTAATAAATAATTAACATTTGAAAAACTCCAGTTAGTAATAGGCTTCTTTTAGTCATAGACTGAACCTCAGTAAATAATGTGTGTATTTTTAAAAGATTGTAATAAAATATACCACAAACTTTATCTTTTTTTGGTAAATATTTTTCAGTGATACTCTAGAGGAAAAGCTTTGTGCAGTATGTATGTGATAATAAATACTTGTATTGATTATTACATACAACAGTATTTATTACTGTGTGTGTGTGTGTGCATTCCATAAAATTATAGTACTATAGTCTTGAAAGTACATCAATAAAATATAAATGAAAATACTTAACTGTTAACTTTGAATGGAAGTATTTTAAGACTATATTCTTATGTATGTTATTGTATATATCAAGTTATATGTGTATTTGTTTTTGCTTTTGAAAAGAACTACAGAAATCAAAGCTTCATGTAAATGTATATTTTACTAGTTTTTTTGTATAATCGATTTAGTAGTATACTGAAATATCAGTTTTTGCTTTTTTTACTCTTTAACCTAAGAACCCTCATTTCTAAGAAGTTCCTGAAATTTTGTATAATTTTTATTATTTATACTGTCATTAGTGTTAAAGTTTTAAGTCAAGTTATTGCATTTCTTTTTCACTAGGTCTTTCGTTGCTGTGATTATGATTAAAACATAATTTTTTATAAAATAAAGATTAACACTACATATGGTATTGTATATTAAAATTCAAATGAAACTTTGAGTTTTGGTAGATGTAACATGAGGTCCAAAGAGTGAAAGGCATATTTTCATATATGAATACATATACACTGTTACAAGCATTTAATCAGTTAATATATGAATATATACAATAGCATGTCTCCCTGTAAATACACTCATTAGCATATACTATATTTAACAGGGAGTCATTAATGCGAGAGCTTACATTTCAGTTTTGAACGACATAAAAAAATACATAATACAAAAGTATAGTGTGAACAAGGTTAGAACCATTCCTAGCTGTTAAAGTGTAAACAACATAAATATGCCAGTGTGTGTTCACAACTTAGTATACTATTGCTTGCTCACAGAATAACAAATACCAGTGAGTGTATTCAAAGGTTTAAAAGTTATTCTATGCATTCGCAGGTTAACATATGAATTTGTGTGTGTGTGTTCTCAGTTATGTACACAGTGTATGTTAGTGAATGTATTAACAGAAAGAAGCATTAGTCACCTGATCATTGCAATAACATGCTGAAAGACAAACACAGTGTTTTTACATGGGTGAAATAAAGTACATAAGATGAACAATATCAAACACTTTACTGAACAAAACAGAAAGGTACAAAAACAAAGACTGATTATGACCAGTTGCAGGAATTGCTGAACTGAAATCAAAGAAATTAACTGAGCTTAGTCAAAAGATAAAGAACTAAAAAATACATTAACTTAACATGAGATTGTAACAAATTAAAAATAAATCTGTATCTGTAACTAAATTGGGGTCTGAATTGTTTAACTGAAGGTTAAGAACCAAACACACATGGTCATTGGCTGGAACATTAACAGTAACAAGAAGAAAATCGTGACCAAGCCTCAAAGCAAGTCTTGACTGCTTCAAAGCTGTAAAAAAAAATGTCTAAAAGCTCCAAAATCATTTTCAAAATTTACATTTTCTCTACAGTTCTATCAATCAAATAATGAAATTCTTGGAGTTTGGTGGTATTTCCCACACTAAGTGACAGTCATAAAATAGTCAAACAAACAGAGTAATGTTGGCTGCAATACAACTATTCCTTGAAATAATTTATACCTCCTTGACTGAACCTTGCCATAGAGACTAACACCTGAGGTTAATTTCACGTTTGACTTAGAATTTATTGAGAACCGATTAAAAACTCCAGCACAAATTAAAAATGTTAATGTGTTAAATACACAAGCTAAAAGAAGGTGGGATATGACATGTCACAGTTAATAAAGCTCACTGTGATGTTGTACATTCTGGTTTTGATAACTCATATCATGATTCTTAGAAGAACATTCACAAACAGAAACTACACAGACTTTTATGAAAGTTTAAACTCCACAAACCATTATACAACTAATATATAAAAAAAAACAAAAAAAAATCAGAAATACCTTATTAACAAAATCACTCACTTTTTCAAATATGGAAGTATTAAGTGCAGCAACAGTTAGCCATACATCCTTATAGAAAGTATCTGAGACTGGATCTCTGAGATCTGTTTCACTATTCTTTTCATCTAGCCCAAGATGTTCTCTAGGAAATCATTATTTATGTCACAAAAAATACTAAATACACTATTTGCTTCATTAGAACAAAATACTGTTAGGTTACAAACACTAACAAGTTGTGTGTTTATTTTTGACTTTTTTTAAACTGTGATTATATTTACTTTCTTACTCTAACTGAAAGAATTTTTTAACTTTTTAGCTCTTAAAGATAATTCTTTCTATCATTGTAGGAGTTCATCCTCCATGTTTTAGCTCTGAGTTCACTTACATTTCTTTATACTCTAGCTGTAAAAGTCTATTTTCCATTTTAAAGTTCCAATTTCCTTTACTTTCAAAACTTCTTACTCCAGCTCTGAGAATATAGCCTCTACTTTCTAACTAAAGTTTCACTTACTTTCCAGTACTTTTTATTCTAGCTTTAAAGTATAATAAGCCAATTCCTATAATGTTTTTATGGTTCACTACATAACTCTTTGCTTATCACAGTTATGTTATTCGGAGCTGTAAATTCACATTTAAAGTTGCATAATGATCTAATAACATATCTATTTCAAGAGAAGTACTTTTTTTTTATTTTAAAAATTTGTTCTCTTCATATCTGGAATTATAAAGGTGAGATTTTTATATATACCTTAATTGTATACAACATTACTTATTAATTTTAAACTAGAGTTTTACCTTGTGTTCAGAGGTAGTATTGAATCATCAGTAAGTGTTCATAAACTTTTTTAATTTTGACCAACTACCAATTTTATAATATGTGGGCATTGTTTCTCTTCATGTGAATTTTTAAATACTACTTTCTGGATTTAATAGCTAGGATGTTACTATTTACAGAGATGTCCACAAAAACTTTTGGACATACAGTTTTTTTATGCAATTTGGATAAAATAACATGTAAAAAAAAGAAGGACTCAAAAAAAGTAGGATAGGCTATTTTTGTCTTTGTTTGGTTATTTATGTTTTATTAATTTTGCCTGTTAACTTGTTTTATATATCATCATTGCCTAAAGGTTTAAACTTGATTATTTTGTGCATTTAGTTTGTTATTTGTTCCCTCCTCCAGCTACAAGTAGGTGTCTTTTCTTGACCTGTTCAGTTTCAGTTTGTGATTTCTCTCTCTTTTTTTTTTTTACTAATATACTGAAGGTAATAATAATGTTATTATTTCAGTACAATTGTTTATAAAGATAATTTAAGTATTTGCACTATATTTTTACATTTTTCTTTCATTTCTAGTACCACTTAAAAGAATTTTAAATATCATTTCATAAAGCACTTTATCCTATAGTTCATTTTTAAATTGTTTGATGGACTAATTTTGTTAGGTTAAATTTAGCATTATTAAATGTAAACATTCTATGTGTAAAATACAAAAATATTAAATCTAAGACATACTAATCTACAATAAAATGGAGAAATATATTCTCAAATCATAAATTCACCTAAAAAGAGATTTTCTTAAAGTCCCAGCAAATACACCTGCTTGATATGGTGTTCCATTCATGATAGATTTTTGGAAATCCACATCTTCCATGACTGCAGCTATCTCACTATCTCGCTCACCCAGTAAACTGCGGTCATTGATGTTAGCTGAACCAATGATGACCGTTCGATCATCTACTATCATCATTTTACTGTGAACATACACTAATTCAGTAACCTGTAGTGCCAACAAAGAATATCATTATAAATAGCATCCTTAATCATTGTTTTCTAACTTTTTATCATAATATTTTAAATGAAAGTATTCAAATTTTATTAACATAGCAAACTGCTTCCTATTGCTCATTGAAAATATCAAAATTAGTAATATCAGTAATGTATGCAAATAGCAAACATAAATTGTTCACAAATTTGGGAGTTAACTATGCTATTTCTTTTAGACTGATAAATTTAAATACATTAAGCTTCAGGTTTTAAATTGATTTTCATAAAAGTTGCATAGCTGTTCAATGTTGTTGATACTTAGCATAATCTTAACTTTTGGCTTAATGATTTTTGATACATATTTTCAATGAAGATTTTTGCTAAAGCTATTTGTCTTTCACATCTATGTTTTAGTATGTTAACAATAAAGAAATAAAATAAAATTAATACTCAATATGAAGTGGCAGTTTGGGTGAAATCTCCTATGATAGTTTTGGAATATACTCTGTTGTTTTAATATATATGTAATTGTTGGTGTTTTGTGTATAACTCATGTGTATTTTATGTTATCTCACAGTCTTATGAAGCATTCTAAATGAGAAGGTTCTAAAACAGCAATCACCCATAACTTTTAGGCCTCAAAAGTACATTTGTTGGAAACATAAATGTTTATGATACAAAATAATGTGCAGAAAACAGATTATGAGCAGGTAACTATCAATTACACAGTGTTAATAAACTTATGGTTTTGTATTTTGTAAGAAAAAATGGAGTTTTGATGTGTAATATAAAGGAGTAATCTTTTATCATCAAAAAACTTATATTAATTATGAAAGTTTTAGAAGAATATAATGTATTACATGAGTTATTTATTACCTTTAATACACAACAAGAATTAAAATACATTATATTTACCCCCTCAGAACAAGAGCTGTTTCTTTGTAGAAAGAATATTTATAGAGCTCTGATTTTATTATTTAAGAAAAATGGTATACAGAAACACAAAACAAAACAACTGGGTCGATTTGTTTTGGCTCACTGATGGGTTGTTTCACTTTATTTGGGTGTTTTAGAGTTTTTTTTTACAGATGACACTACACTGTTCACTTCCAGATTCACCTACTTACATGGAGAAACAAGTACATAAGAAGGAACTCTATCACAAGACCATACTAATTAACAAAAAAAGACTACACAGTTAATACCAACAAAACACTATACAGCTACTACCAATAAAAATAACATTACACTGTTAATATGAAAAAAAAACTGTACATTTAATACCAAGAAAAACTCACTACACAATTTATATCAACAAAAAAACACTGTACAATTAATTACAACAAAAATAGCATTACATAGTTGATACCAACAAAAACACTGTACAATTGATTACAACAAAAAGTACTACACAATTGATACCAACAAAAAATACAACAAAGTTAATACCAACAACAACAAAAAACAATACAATTAATACGAACAAAAAACACAACACAGTTAACCCAACAAAAAATACTACAGTTAATACAAACAAAATTAATACCACACAGTTAATACCAACACCAACAAAAATACTACAGTTAGTACTAAAAAATTAATACCACACAGTTAATACCAACACCAACAAAAAAAGACCACACATTTAACACACCATAAAAAATACTACACAGTTAATACCAACAAAAAACAGTCCATTAAAACCAAAACTCTACTTGTCTACACTGCCTTAAGTACTCTCAAAACAACATGAAACACCATGTTGCCTTCATCATCTTTGTGTTTTAGGCACAAAGCTACACAAAGGGCTATTTGCACTATGTCCTCTGAATTCATTGAACCCCAGTCTTTATTATTACAAGCCTGCAAATTTACTGATGAGCCAACAGAGGGAGAGATTCATTGTCACTGATATACTAAGTTTAAATAAGTACCTCTAAATCAAACAGCTTTCAAACCAGACAAAAATTCACTTTGGAGGAGTTTCCCATTTAAAGGGGGATTTCCATTATATAGAAATGTTTGACTGTCCTTTGTCTACTTAAATATTGTTGTTGTCTTATCTTTCTTATTTGTAATTATATAAAATAATCCCTTTTTTATTTTGATAAGCTTTAAGCACCTATTTAAATAAACTAATTATGACATACTTAGTTTAGAATAAAACATAAAATTTCAACAAACTTTATTCCCATCACCAGAAATTTTTTTTTATAACAAATGTATCATTTCATATACACTATATTTATATAATACTTAAACTTTATTTAACAAATTGCCATTTTCTCACAAAATTGGTAATATTATAAAATGTGTATTATGAGAAAGTAGAAGAGCAGCACTGCTCTCACGTGCATATGTTCTCTTTCTTAAGCAAACAAATTTCACTTCTTAATGAAAAAATAATCAAGTTGTCTGCTTCTGCTCTCAGTGCATGCTCACAATTTTCAAACTCTTGAATTATTTTCACTTTTTCCTCTAGTGATAGTTCTGCTATATGGTGTTTCATATCAAACTCAGACATGATTCAGATTTTGTAGCTCAAAAGGAACTGATTATTTAATTAAGTAGATGTGCAAGTTGATTAATATTTTGAGTGGCAAATTACATACCCAACTCTGTCCTTGGTGAAAGCCTGACAGATCCAGTGAAAGTCTACAAGTAAAAGTGTACTTTCAGTCCATAATGGGCTTTATTTTTAAAGCTCTCGTAATACACTTTAAATGCCTTACCTTTAAAATATTGCAGGTTGTTTTAAGATACCTACATTTCTCGGTTATTTTTTCTTTTGAAAACACAGAAAACATGCAAAAATTAACTAAAAATGAGCAAAATCTCTGCGAAGATTTTCAGTAGTGTTCATTCTAAAAAAAATTGTTGTAGGACAGGGGAAGTGGATCAAAAGTGAGGAGGTGTCACAGTTGAGTCAAGAAATTTGCAGAAATGGCAAAGCAGTTGTCACTTCTTGTTCAAAGCAGCCCATATCTCAGTATTTAAATTTTATTTACAGTCTTTGACTTGTATAATTCTGTTGTGACATGAGTTTTGTTGAAACTCAACTAATTACAATAGGTACTGCAGTAATGATATAGGTGTTATTCTATAAAATATTTTTATTTTTTAATACATGGGAAAGTTTAATATGAATTTGGTTTGCTTTTGGGCTACAAAGTGAGCATGCCAAGTTTTGGTTTGGATTGGTCAACTTGTTTAGGAGGAGATGCATCCACAGACAGACAGAGTTTCTCTTGATATTAGATAGTCTTTGCACCAGTATGGCTTAATATGTATAGAGCATATGTGAAGGATGTCCACTTTGCCTGACAAAGCTTGATAAAAATTTAAAAGTTAAATATCAAACAAAGAAATCAATCTCTTTATGAAACTATCAGTACCTTACACATTGATTACATTAATTAACCCTCTGATAATGGGAAGGTGAAAGTGCATGTCACAAACTTTAAACAAAGTTACATTAAAAATTTAACTAAATTACTTTATTATTAATGTAGGTTCATAAACCTGGCATCAAACCATAGTTAATAAATCAAATTTTTATATAAGTTTATATTCCTTACTATCAAAAGGATTATTCAAATAAATTGTCAAATCAACCAAGTCCATACAATGTTATGGATTAATACCGTTGCAGGACATCAAGCCATAGTTGAGACTTACCCACTGTACTGTCAAAAAAATCAGGTGAGACAAAGACTGCCCAGTTTTTGGGTTTCCGAAAAAGAAGGACTCCAATTTGCAGTGGTTTTTTTTATACATTGAAAACAGAAGAAAAATTTGGGACATAGAAAATCATCCAGTTCTAAGGGAATTTTGACTTTATGAGTGTCTCTTACATTTGTATACAAAGATGTATTTTTATGATTGGTGAAAATCAATTTAAGGATAAATTGAATATAGACACTACACTTACCAGATTGTTGTGCAATGTCTCATGATTTCTAAGTCCGTAAAATGAAATGTAATTTGTAGGATCTCCAACTATGATAGAAAAAGAAATTCAATGTGATCTTATGCTTTTACTTAAAATAAGTTTACAATGAATGCATATATTAAATCAATTATCAAATAAATTTCTATGTAGTGTCAAACATTATGCTCTAATAAAGATAATAATGAACTTCTTTGGTCTACATATAAATTTCTATTAAATGGTACATGTATCTTAAAAGCTGTTCTTGCTATAATTCTCTCTACACAGTCTTTTTACAATTAAAATTATGAATGAAATATGCTCAAACAATTATATTCGTTAAAAAGTCATATAGAAACAATTACTGAACTATACACAGTAGATCATTAGAGTTTCAAAGAATTTGTAGACAATCACCATCAAACAAATGTGCAGAAACTATGAAAAATCTGGTTTAGAACTTTTCTAAACATGTCTATGCACAAAATAACAACAGAGCTGGAATCTTCAACACAGTGTGGTATTTTCAAGTAAGAAATACTGATTTCCTGAGAAGTATCAGATGGATCTACTAATAACTGCAGATTCGTTCAGGAAATAAGAAGAGTGATTCTAAATCAGACTGAGTGTAGTATAATGCGACAGGACAAAGGTGGTAAAAATAATAAAAATCTTTATTATTTGACAAACAAAAAGAAAACACACCATACTTATGCACACTAAATGACAGTCATTTCTACTAGGCTGTGCTTAGTCTCACAGCTTTCTTTCTCTTGGGATTGATCTCTGTAGAATTAAACATGATGATCTTGATGCAAGTCTTTACTCAATGATCTTCTAAGTAGAACTGAACCAAGAAAGCATGCCTGAATTCAACAAGTAAGATTGGTTTCTTTGTCCAGTTAACAGCATCACCTCAAGACCGTTGTTCTCTAAAAGCATCAATTGGCTGTTACCTATATACAATGTCAACTCAGCCAGCAAATGATATTACGGTGCTGGTCCTTTCAACCCAGATGCTATATACTAATGTAACACCTTTGCTAGCAGAACAGACGTATCTACTACAGAGAACAACAAAGTAACTAGAATAGGGCAATCTCAGTGATTTTTGGACCACATATTTATGCTAAAACTGCAGACAAACTAAACAAACGAAAATTTGTAAAAACTTTATGTATCACTAAAGCAAGTAGAAAACATAAGATATGCCTGATATATCTTTACTCTTCACGAGGATGGATGCTCTATGACTGAAAGTCTAGTCCAGCCTCTATAATTCTGCTTTCATCCTTCACTTACAGTATAAAAAGTTTATATATTTTTTTTACCTTTATTTAACTACAAATAATTATTGCTCTTTTGTTTGTTTTAGAGCAAAGCCATATTGGGCTATCTACTGTGTCCACCACAAGGAATTGAACCTCAGATTTTAGCATTATAAGTCCAAAAACTTACTGCTGTTCCATTGGATGACACAACAAATAATAACAGCTGAAGTTGGTTCATATTTGTTCTAAGCAATTTTTCCATTGTACAAAGCAAAGATTAAAGGTTTGAAAACCCAAAGTACTAAAATAAAGCCTGCTACATCCTAGAGATAAACTATCACACAATGAAGCTGAACCACAATTACCCATAGGGAGGTCCTCTACAGATCTGCTTACTAAACTACAAGATGGCAAAGAAGAAAAACAAAAACGTTATTGTATCCTAAAAACACCAATATACTAATTAGTAACCTGTGGCAGTCAGCCTTTTTTCTACCAAGATAAAGTTCTAAAGTGGAGTTGAACAAAACTTCTCAAATAAATGTTTTCTGAGGACAGAAGCTTAGTGTTATTTCATCAACCAAAGTCACTTTTTACCATTTTCCACAGTAACAATTTTTATTCTGTTTTTAGAACATATTCAAGAACCACGATATGAAGTTTTTCAAAGAAATTTCCTCTGGAAGTATTAAACTTATTAAACATTGTTCTAATAGCCAAACAAACATCTTGAGGGGAGAGTTCAACAGTAATGCTAATTTCAGTGTAAATTTAAATCAATACTGGTAGAATGAATCATTAGGGAGCTATGGAAATATGTTAGTCTGAGTTGTTAAAAAAATGCCTTACTGACAAGCACTAGGGGTTAACCTTTCAGCTCAATTGGTACACGTAAGCCTGGCATAGGACAGGTCTTGAGTTTGAATACGAAATGAGTAAATAATAAAATTCCAAACACTACAACAATAGCTGGTCACTATCTGAAATGAAAAGATTTAGAGACAGGCATTGCAATGCTTGATGCTGAATTTGTATGGTTCAGTGCTCGGCTCAATCAAGTGTTTGGATGAGGAGATACAGCACAGCTGTCTCAGTTTTTGTGAGAACCACTTGCCATATTTATTCAAGTTATGGAAGTTCTATAAAGCAGACCATGCACAATGGACAAAATATCTGGGTTTCTATCACAGTTTGTGAATCACTTTCCTCTCTGCTTAGCATAACATGCAAATCATTCTTTTCTCTTGTATATTGTCTTTGAGACATCCAACAGCACAGTGAAAGTGCCGTAATATTTCAATTTAATATAGCAAAGCTGATGTTCATTTCTTGGAAATTCTCACCAAACGGCACATACAGTATTTTCACACCTTGTCATGTGCATATTGCATACACATAAACTTTGTAGTAGTTTGTTCATGACATTTGGATTGCACCCAGTTGGTGCCCACAACCTAGCCAACTAGAGTATGTATCTACAGTACATGCACTGCATTGATGCCTTTGCAAACTCTCTCAATACGGGCTTGGTCCCAAGGACTGATCATGTGACCATTTTTGCTTGTAAATAATCTTAATACTATAACTTTTAATACAGCAAAATGTGTCATACTTTTAGTAAACATTAGAAGTCATTTGTACACAAATCAGTTTTTTAATGAAGTATTTTTACTATTTGTCCCTGAACATAGTCTTTTCTTGACCAAATTGTAAAATAAAACTACATGTACAAATACAGTGTACATGTATTTATATTTAAATTTTACTGTTTTATTTCCCTTTGAACCGTATCTAACTACCAGTACTATTCATGCCATTATAAGATAAGTTGTAAAACACTTGGGGAAAGTGCGGCTCACATTATGCTATTGAATTACATTACCCATGAGTTGCTCACGTGCGTGCCTAGTGAAAATTTATATTATATTATTATTATTATTTATCTCACCTAATCTAACCTTAATTAACTGAAACAGTTTCCTATTTTTACATTTCAGTTACTTTTATAAAAATAAAAAAAATACACATGAAAAACAAGAAATAAAAACTGGGACTTCTCTTTATTTGCTATCGACTGTCGATGACACTTAGTCCTACTTTTTTATACTATGATAGTAATGCACTAAATAATTTTTTATTTAATTAAATAATGCACCAAAGAATGTAACATAATAACATGCAAAAAACATACAATGTTCCATTACTATCACAATTTTTCTGGTTTTTTAACTGTGCCACAAGAGCCGTTACAAATTCATCCAAGCTAGTCAATGTGTTTCTCGTGGAAATGGAGCTTGTACTGAAAGATAAATTAACATTTTTCTGTACAGAAAACAACGTAACATAATATGAAAACCCTGGCTTTATATTGGTTCAAAACAATATAGTATTAAATGTAATAGAGAATCAATGACACATCCTGAAAGAGAGGATGTGACAGGTGGGTGTGGAAAGAAAGGACAGATTTGATGGCTTTGTAACAAACAAAATTGAAGGCTATGGAAATTATGCCTTGTTTGAGTGATGAAAATATTATAATGAGTAATTTACGTTACTTGGAAGGGTGTTAAATTAGAAAAGGGGGGATGCCTAGAGAAACAAGAGGGTTTCCTCATAGCCATAGCACTTGAAATTCTTTTTGGCTGGATTAGAGTAAATTAATCTATGATACTTTGGGCATGATCAAATATATTAATTGAAAAGGTTTGACCTCCTGAGTCAAAAATTGTAATTAGATCTCAAATCAGTCAAAAGATGATGGAACTATGACCTAAAAGTTTGTACTGGAAAAACTCGTAGCCATTGTATGAGCTATTATGTCGTGGCTAAAAATGTCACATTTCTCAAACTAGGGGAAATTATGGATCTTTTCTTAATATTTCCTTATAAAATTAAGAATTTAAGACTTGTATACTATTAAAATATGGATTATTAACTATAAGTTTATGCTATACTAATTGGTATAACAAAAAGTAGTTTAATTACATTTTGAATGTAACTCACTAAAAACCTTGTGACATGCACAATAAAGGATGCTTGAGGTGAGAGGGGTAATTATCGCTGAAAAGTCACTAGACATTTTCTTCCTCAAAAAGTCAAGGAGACCACATTGTGAAGAGAGTGTTGAGGTCTCACCAAAAATAAATAAATAAAATAGATTAATTTGAAAAACGATTTGTGGCAACCTTGTCCAGTTGCAATATCTTCAAGTCACTTCTTTCTCTGGTTAATCGACTGTTGCATTATTTTGTGACAGCTGAGGTGTTTGGTATTTCTTGCAGTTTTGATGTTTTACTTTATATACCAGGAACTATTTTATTCATGAAATGCTTTGTGTGGTACATTTAAATATTTGGGTTTGAAGCTGATTGAAAGTGTTATTAGAATAAAAACATACCATTTACCTCTTTTTCATCAGTGGATGTCTTTACAAAGAGCTAAGACTTTTAGTGCTGGATTTAGTTGCCATAATGTGTTAAAATGATGAATGTAAATAGATGTTAAGCAATGTTTTCTAATTGCTAAGCAAATTCAATGTTGATTAGCAGTTTCTGCTGATCAAATACACCAAACTATTTTGTCCCCTCATGCAATACTTGCTACTCTCCGCATTATATCTAAGTGTGTATGACTCCTCCATGTGCAGTGGCAAAGTTCTGTTCTTTTTCAACATAGAGTGTAATTTAGGTTGTTATGATTTCAGGTGGAATAATCTTGATTTCACTGGATTGTCTGTACTAATTTTCCCTAATGCCAACTAAAGTCAGTGAATTGACTTGTGAAAGGCAATACAGTGTCTTGCAAATTTGTCTACTGGTGTAGCCATTGTTTAGGACAATATGTGTATTTTACTGCAGAATACTGTATTTAGCCTAGATTGGACTGAATGTGCATTGATATATATATATATATATATATATATATACTGTAGAGACAGCATGAGTATTAATCCTGAGTGAAAACTTTTAGTTTGACTGAGAAAATCTGTTGAATTTAATGGCTGATAGATGACAACACATTATAGCATCATAGTTATAATGACAGTTAGAAGAAGTAACCATTGCAGGTTCCCATGGTATGAGAGCCAGAGGCAGTATGTCTACAGCTACTAGTTCATGTGATGACGTGTAATGTTGATATATATAATATGACAATATACGTGTGTGGTGTTTCACGCACATATATGGGTTTTACACAAAGTCATTCATGAGTGTTGCATAAAACAAATGAACCAACTACACTGAGAACACAACTATCACATAACATATGAATGAAAAGAAAGGATTTCACCTAGATATTAACACTTTTCAATATGAAGTTATATGTAATTACTTGCTTGTGAAGAATTAAGTGAAGATACAGTGCACCTGATATTTTCGTCAATGATGTTGAGAGAATGTTTCAGTTTCAACATTGAAATATTTGGCTGGCAGTGGATTTTCATTGAAAAGCTAAGAGTAATGGGTAGGCTCATGCTGAACTTGGAAGAAAACAGTTTGATCTAGTATTTTCACTAACAGTAGTGGATAATTTCTTGAAGTAATCAAATCAAAGTATTTCTGAGTGAGTGGAAATATCTTTACAAAGTGAGTTTCAAAAACAGTAGCTTGTATCATATCAAATGTAAAGTTGGTGCACCCAGCATTTTATTTGATTGACTAAATATTTTTGATCATGCACGTTAAAGTATTTTGATAAGCACACAGTTTTACTGAATATCTTCTTAGGAATGTTTCAGTAGAAGGGCCAGTTGAAATTCATGAAAGTGCACCATGTGGGTATCATCTGAACCTTGAAAAAAGGCATTGTTTTTTCAATCATACCCAAAAACAGATCATTTCACTGTGTTTAACGTGTGTCCAGTCTCTTCTTCTTTTTTGTTTTTTTTTAACTCAGTTGAGGTTGGAGAATTCAGATTTTTGTTTCATAACATATTTTCTATCAAAACCTCCTGTTATTCTGCAGCCCCTATCCAATTACTCTTTAAAAGAAATCAGTGCACCTGAGAATACCACAAAAATAAAAAAAATGATCTAACCAACAATCAACTTAAAGAATGGTCAATGACAGTCAAGTAATTATAAAACTTTGACAAAATAAAAAAAAAGGTGAAAAAAATCAATGAGAGCTCAACATCTAGAACAAGTGTGAATTCTTCTTAGAAGATGTGAAGCAAGAGAAGAAACAGTGGAGTGATTACAAACTATTGAAGAAAATTTTCTCTTATTAAGTCAGTATACAATAAAAATTCTCAGAAAAAAATTAAAAATAAATAATGTGAGAGTTCCAGATCTAACCTAAAAAAACAAAAACTTGGAAGTTTACTATCTTATCTAGTTTGTTAATATGAAAGCCCTAAACAGCTGGATTAGCAAAATCACTATATGTCTCTAGTAACTACCGCACATAAAACTGTAAATCACAGCTATAAAACTGACCATGGGAGAAAATACTGTTATTCTACAATCATAGCCATGGAGAAGAACAATTCAAAATGGTCAAATAAGCAAGTAAACTACAAGAAGCTATAAAAAATGAAAGATGTGCATTAATAAGAACGTTTTTTTCTTTTATCTTACAGAATTTACTAAGAAAAGTACCAAAGACACAGAAAAAACAGAAGAATAACACAGTGAAGACACTTTACTGACTTGTGAATAGAAACATATATACCCATTTAAAAGAAAACTAAAAACTATATACAAATTTACAGGCACATAAAATAGGTACAAAATTGCAGTAAGGTATGAAGATTAAAATTTATGATATTGTAAGACTTGTGCCACTGTAAGTTGAAAACTCTTGGTGAGTTAAAAGCATAATAAGTTTTGTATGTGACAAAACCAAAAGACCATTTTCCACATACACAGAAGGTAGACAACAAGCCTACTGCAAATATCAATAAAGGAAAGAAACAAGTGGCTAAGAAAGTCCATTGTTAGCATACAAGTGTTTTATCCCACTAACTTTAATACAGAGAAACACTCAATAGGAAAAAACATATCAAAGTTCTTCAGTTTTGAAAGCAAGAAACTGAAATAGCAGTAATACAGAAGCTGGTTTAACAAGCCAGTAAGTAATCAAGTATACTGTTTTGGAATGTATAACATCATGTAATACCAGAGTACAGAACCTTAGATAAGTGGTAGACAAAGTCAGACTGTTGTACAGATCACAAATTAAAACCTTTTTTATGATACTAGAAACATGTTAAACTCACAAAATAGAGGGAGAGGAAAGCTAAAAGCCTACATCGTGCAGACATGTTAAAAATGTATATTGCTAAAAAGCATACGCAAGCTTCTAGTGGTTGGTTACACAAATTAAGATTCATCTACTCACAAGTACCAAAACAAGACTGAGGTGTGTAGTTTCCAAAATACAGACCACAAGTATTACAGTTCCAGTAAAAAACAAGACTGAGATAAAATGGAAGCAGCTATTCTCCTGAAACATAATTTGTTGTATAAATGATAGTATTATCAATGTTATATCTAACTTAACACTTATAGTTGAGAGGGCACTACTGAAGAGGGAAGATGTTGAATAGTTAAGCTCGTAGATTTCTGAAAGTAATTTAATATTATTATTTGTAGTAATTTGGGTTAAATAACACCATAATAACTAGATATAATAAGATTGGTAAATAAAAGTAAGATGGTAAAAGTTTTAAGTTATAGTTTAGGGGTGTAAATTATTATTACAACATTTTTAACTTAAAATAGTCTTAGTACGTTTAATGGTACTTTAGGCTTAGGTATATTTATACTCACTAGTAAATTGTAAAATAGGACAAATAAATTGTTTTATTAAATAAATACAATCTAAAAATGAGTTTATTTTTTCTTGGTGTTCTATAATGAATGTATTTATTTGAACTTAGATCCATTAGTTTAAATTCAGCTTATCCTTTATAGATATAGGTAGGTTATAATATAACTCAGACTAAAATAAATAAGTTTTATTATTAATGTTACGTATATTGTTCTAATAAATTAAGTTCTATATAATTAAAGATAAACTTTATTACTTTAGTGTGTAGACAAAGTAGTGATAAAATTATATAATTGGTTCTTAAACATTAGGCTTAACAGTAACAGTGTTAACAATAAGCTACTGGTATCTGATATCGAGTATTATTTTCACTTTCAGGCTATAACAGTATAAATACAATGGTTAAGAATAGTGTAGGAGTTAAGTGTTCATAGTTTGTTAGGTGTAATGGGTGCAAGGAGTGGGTTTTATTTGGGAAATCGGGACTTGAATGTACTTTTAAAGAAGCTAGTAATGAGGATGTACAATTTTTATGTAGAGTTTTTAGGTTGGCAGAAAAGTTAGAGGCAATCATGATTAAAGTAGATGCAAGAGAAGTGTAAATTGTGGGAAATAGCAGCAGGATTTCAGGAGGAGCTTAAGCTTTTACATACAATGGATACATCAGCTAACAATGACTAAGTAAGTTAGAGAGAGTACTGTTAGGGCTAAAAGTGGTGAATTTAGTTATAATGAGCCTATTCTGTTGAGCAACAAATTTCAGCCCTTGGCTTCTGCAGATGGGGAACTATTGGAGGGAAGGAAAACAAAAGGGTCAGAGAAGGATGCGGATGATAAGGAGGTTATAGTTACATATATAGATATATATAGTTATATGCCTCTTTCATTCTAGAATGAACACAG
>NW_013667023.1:42052-44742 GCF_000517525.1 Limulus polyphemus
GGATTTCAGGAGGAGCTTAAGCTTTTACATACAATGGATACATCAGCTTACAATGACTAAGGAAGTTAGAAAGAGTACTGTTAGGGCTAAAAGTGGTGAATTTAGTTATAATGAGCCTATTCTGTTGAGCAACAAATTTCAGCCCTTGGCTTCTGCAGATGGGTAACTATTGGAGGGAAGAAAAACAAAAGAGTCAGAGAAGGATGTGGGTGATAAGGAGATTATAGTTATAAGTGATTCCTTGATAAAGCATGTGGATAGAATAGTCTGTGGGGTAAATAGGGAGAAAAGAATCAGATTATGCTACCCAGGGGTACAGGTGGGAGGATATACTGACAAAGCAAGTGACATAACAAAGAGGGCTAGCAGAGATACAGTTTTTCTAGAGCATGTAGGGGCTAATGATGTAGGGAAAGGGGTCGATAAAGGCACTTAAAGAAAAGGCCATAACTTAATTTTGTCAGGGATAATACTGCTCAGAATTAATTGTGGGTATGATGTTATAAGTAAGTCATTAGGGCTAAATGCTAGGCTTAAGTTAGTATGTAAGGATGAGCAGACTGGCTTGTTGGACTTGTGGGATCAATTCAGTAGGAGAAGGGAGTTTTTTGCAATGGGTGGTTTATATTTAAATAGAGTAGATGCTGGCTTGTTTGCTAAGATTATTAACTAAGCTGTAAGGGGAGTTTTAAACTAGGACTAGACAGTGGTGAGAGCCAGAAAAAACTGAATACAAAAAATAAAAGGCAGAGAAAAGTTTGGCATAGGAAATGAGTATAGAAGTAATTATATGGATAGGCTTAATTGTTACTACTATAATGCTAGAAGTATAAGAAATAAAATAGATGACTTTAGGGCATTGGTAGGAATGGAGGATTTTGATATAATGGGAATAACTGAAACATGGTTAAATGTAGATGATTTTGAGGACAGAAATTTTTTTGAAATACAGGGCTACAGGCTATTTAATAGGGATAGAGTATTAAAGGTGGGAGGAGGAGTGGCTTTATATGTAAAACATGAGTTATATCCTGTTGAAGTTGAGGATATCAAATATAATAGCAAAGAGATTGAATCCATTTGGGTTTCTATTAGTGGATATAAAAGGAAAAGGCTTTTAATTGGAATTTGTTAGAGACCACCAAATGATACTGATGAAATTAGTGAGAAACTTTACAATGAGATTAAGATTTCACCTGTTAATGAAGTCATAATTATGGGTGATTTTAATTTCAGGCATATAGACTGGGAAAATGTAGAATCAAACTTGAGGGAGAAAGGTTTTTGGAAACTGGATGATTTCTTCACCAGTTAGTCAAGGAACCAACTAGAAACAATGCTATTTTAGATGTATTGTTAACTTCAAATACAAAAATTATTGAGAGGGTGGAAATTGGGGAACATCTGGGTGCAAGTGATCATTGCTCCATTGTTTTACTGCATATAGGAGATAAGGAATACAATATTTTGGTTACAAATTTCAAATAAAGCAAATTTTGAAGGAATGTGACAAAAGTTATCTGTTGTGAATTGGGCAGCTGAGTTATTTGAAGACACTGATTATATCTCGAGAAATTTTAAAAGATAAATTTTTAAATATTCAATGTAAACATATTCTCAACAGAAAAAAAAGATTAGCTACAAGTAAAAAACCAGGTCAGCTCACAAAGAGTGTAAGAAATAAAATTAAAGAAAAGCACCATAAATTTAAAAAATTTAAATTGACCAGTATGACAAGAGACTTAGAAGATTATAGAAGATCAAGAAATTGGGACATCAAAAAGGATTTATGAGAAAAAGTTTGTTGAAAATGTAAAATTTAACAGCAAGGATTTCTTTCAATACATTAAGGGGAAACAAAATACTAGGATAGGGACAGGACCCTTGAGGGATGATAAAGCAAGGCTAGTATCTGATAATAATGTGATGGCTGGGTTATTAAATTCTGGATTTCGTTTGATTTTTACTAATGAAGATTTAAGAAGTATTCCACATCTTGATCAGTTGATAAATGGAAACGAGATCAAACAAGATAACTACATTAATTCTGAACTGGTTAAGAAAAAATTGGGAAGCTTAAAAAATGATAAGGCTCCTGGGCCAGATATTTCCCCAAGGGTTTTGAAGGAGGTTAAGAACTGGATATGTGAGCCACTTGTTACTAGTTTTTGTATGTCCTTGAATAGTTGACAGGTACCAAAGAATTGGAAATTAGCTAATGTAACTCCTCTTTTCAAGGTAGGTGATAAAAACTGTTCCAGTAATTATAGACCCATTAGTCTTACATCAGTTGTGGAAAATATTATGGAAAGTATGTTAAAAGATGCTTTGCTAAGTCATTTAACAAAGTTTAGAATTTTATTGGATAGTCAACATGGTTTCATGAAGGGAAATCTTGCCTTACAAATCTTTTAACATTCTTTGAAAAGGTTACTACTTATGTAGATGAGGGTAAGGGTGTAGATTTGGTTTATCTGGATTTTCAGAAAGCATTTGACAAAGTACCACATAAAAGGCTTGTAAAAAATTTGCTCTATAGGTGTGGTGGTTAAGTTAGCTAATTGGATAGAAGAATGGTTGAATGGAAGAAAGCAGAGGATTGTTACAAATGGAGTTCAATCAAACTGTATTAATGTCACAAGTGGGGTACCTCAGGGCTCAGTCTTAGGATCTTTGCTCTCTTTGATTTA
>NW_013667023.1:45254-61188 GCF_000517525.1 Limulus polyphemus
AGTGGCTGGATGGAAGAAAGAAGAGGGTTGTTGCAAATGGATCTCAGTCAAACTGGATTAATATCACAAGTGGGGTACCTCAGAGCTCAGTCTTAGGATCTTTGCTCTTTTTGATTTACATCAACGACATAGTTGTAGGGATAGTTAATCAATTACTTAAATTTGCAGACAATATTAAGGTCTTGGGTGTTGCTAGCTGTGAAGAGGATGCTGCTGATTTACAAAAGGATTTAGATCATTTAGTGAGTTGGGTAAATAAATGACAGATGAGTTTTAATTATAATAAATGAAAGATAATGCATGTGGGTTATCATAATTTGAATTATAAGTATAATTTAGATGGGAATAACCTTAATAGTGGTATGAAGGAATGGGATTTTGGTGTAATAGTCAATCAGTCTCTAAAGCCATACAAGTAGTGTTCTGTTGCTAGTGGTAGGGCAAATAGGATTTTAGGTTGTATCTATAGAAATATTGAATACAAGTCTACAGAGATTATACTTTCGTTGTACATGTCACTGGTTAGGTCACATTTGGAATATTGTGTTCAGTCTTGGGCTCCTTACCTTAGGAAGGACATAGAATTGTTGGAAAGGGTTCAGAGAAGAGTAACTGGAATGGTGCCTGGAGGGGTTGTCATACAACGAGAGGCTGAAATCTCTCAAATTCTGAAAAAAGAAGAGTTGGGGGGGGGGGGATCTGACTGAGGTATTTAAGATTGTAAAGGGAATTGATAGTATTAATGTATCATCTGTTTTTATATTTACCAATGAGAATAGTAGGACTAGAGGACACAAATATAAATTTTGGCAAGGTATGAGTCATCTTCAGCTAAAACAATTATTTTTCTAACAGGACGGTTGGCCTTTGGAACGGGTTGCCTTCAGATGTTGTAGGGACAGTAAATTTAAGTGAGTTTAAAAAAAAGCTTGATAAGTATATGAATGAAAAGGGCTGGGTTTAACATTTCTATTTCATTTTATAATTTTAATTTAGTTTTGAATATGAAACAACCAAGATGGACCAATAGGTCTTATGTTGTCCCAAAATATTATGTTATGTTATCAATGCTTCACACTGAATATCATGAGCTTATAAGTTAACCTTATGTGTATGAGAGTGAAAGTAAGAATATTTTAGAGTTAAATTCCAAATATATGTTATATAAATATATTTTTTATGTTCTAAAATATATATTTGAAAGTTATATGAATTATTTTTGGACAACCAACATACTGATAAAAAAGTAGAATTACTTAATCAAAGCATCTTACTGTAAATGGGCCTCAACAACTTAAGTAAGTGCTAAATTTCTTGTTTTTTATGTATGTTTTTATGTTTGTTACACATTTTTAAATAAAAGTAACTAAAATGTAAAAACTAAAAATTTATTAGGTAATAAAATAATTTATCAGTTTACGAGCTTAAAGTATATCTAGTTTGAATGTTATTTTTTTACTTTATCTTTGGGGGAAATAGATATGAGCTCTCATTATGATTTATTGATTTTCACAGAATAATAAACAACTTTTGGAACAAAGTATATTATTAAAACGAAATTAAAAGAAACCAGGAAAAGATTAATAGTTGATACTGTACTAATAATTAAATTGATGATCCAGTAATAAATAATGCATTCAAAAAAGAATAAAAAATATATATATTTATACATTTTATTTTATATTTTTCAACTTTTCATTTCATTGTACATTGATGAATTCACTGCAGTTGGCATTAGGATAGAGAAAATATAAAGTTTTACCAAAAAACAATATTTTGATATTCATTTAAGAGGTTCTAGAGGTTACACAAATAAAATGTGAAAAACTTCAGATGAAAATAAGTATTTTTATTCTTAATATGAAAATTATCTTTCATTCTGACTTAGTAAAGGCTTTGTAAGTTCACAGACAAATCTTTGGTAGAAATATTATCTTACAAATACTGTTTTTTTTTGTTGTAAATTTAGAGCTATAGTACACATAGTTTCACATTTCCAAGATGGGTCAAACTAACTTACTTCATACAGAAAGAGTTAACTGTATTTCTCACATAACATGAAATGCTGAATGTTTATTCTAAATTCATAACTCTAGATTCAATTTCACAAATTTTCTCTAACAATCCTTCAAAAATACAAAACTTTCTATGTTAATGCTCTAAAGTTCTTTCTGGTTGAGCCAACATAATAGTTTTAAACAATACTTCCTTTAAATACAGTTCCATGATTACTGGTTAAATAACAAAACTTAACTGAGGTACTTTAACCTCATAATTTTCTGTTATTAGCACATACTGCAGTTATTATTTTATTATTCTAAATTGTTTTCTCCTCATAAAATATTTTTCAGTTGAGTGATGATTAAAAGCAGATGTCATGGTTTACGTACTGAACTAAAAACATGGTATCACTTCAGCATTGGAGAGCAATAACAAAATAGACTGAGATTATTCTACTTGTGGAATTAAAAAAAAAAGATTAATTTATGGCTTGAATGATTCGTTTTGCATTCTTTTATATATGGAACTATTTTTAAACATAAAATAGTTTACCACTAAGACACTAGCACTTCTTCAGCTACACAGGTATTACTAGACATAATAAAAGGTCTAAGAATTCACAATGAAATAGTTCTGATTATTTACATTTAAACATGAAAGCACAGAAAGAAAGAGATAAGAAAGCTTCAGTAATCCATAAGCAAGGTGTTTAAGCATAAAAAAAAAAGACAATATTATAGCTATTTCAAGACATAATGAGTTTAAGAATGAATTCATTTAGCACAGTTTTATAACAAAACTCTCTTTTTGTGAACACACAGTTTCGAAAATCATTCAGAAAACTGAGGGAACACAATCAAGAACTGCATTTTATTTTTAACATTACATTAGCATTTGTAAAAAGAAAAGAAATCAAAAATATATTTTAGATGTAGCATTTGATTCCCACACATGTACATGTACTTGCAAAATAATACCTTACTAAAAACTGCATTTTACACATAGCATTTAAGATCTATAGATTCAAATTTAACCATAAATTGTATTTTACCTCTTGCACTTAGTCTTTGTAACAGAGAGTTGGGACCACGAGATATGGAAGCATAGTTCCAGTGTGTAATAGCCTGAATAGCTGTACCTCCAGTTGTTCCAAGTTCTCCTTCAAATGCTGGCAATAATGGCATCACAACATAAACACGGAACTTTTCTTTGTTTCTAAAGAATTATATAACTGACTTTTGAACTTGTATCCTAAAAATTACTTCTACATCAGGTATGCTTTTACACACTACTTCTCTATAATGTTAGATTATGGTGAAATAAAAAATAATATTAATTTTTATTACATACCTAAGTCATATTACCTTTAAGATGGCATTACTTGAATTATAGAACGTGACAAAAAAAGTAGGAAAAAGGAAATGTCAATAATGGAGAGGTCTCCAGTGGAGATAATTAAACATTTTTTTCACTTATGAATAAAGTATTAATTATTTTATACATCACTCCGATACTGAAATATCATGTGACCTTATTTCTAATACACTGCATATAACAACTGCAATGTATTAACTTACTAATGAATCAATATATTATTATTATTGATACATTACTCTTAGCTACATGACTAACACATACAAATGATATATGAGATCTACCTAAGAACTACAACCAGTAAGATCGAACTGTTATTTTAATCATTTTTATGTTGGATGATCTGTAACCTTCTGTTAATGATAAATAAATGAAACAATCATGAATAAAAAAATCTTATGAAGTTTTTATTTGCTTTGAGTTTACACATTCATCAGGAGCTGAACTTTCTGTAATTTGAGTGATAAAGAATTTTTTAGAAAGTTCATATCGTGATGAGGGTATAAAAGTGAAACTGAGTAAATACAAACTTGTAAGATCTTCTTGGGTTCATGGTAATTTCATTTATTCACAATTATGTGCACAATACTCCAGTCAATATCATGTAACTTAGAAAATTCAAAACTGCTGTTATATGTCCTGGAGAGTAAAATTTTCATTTTTTGCTCACACATTTAAACACAAACTTTTTTTTAAGATACATAATGGATTGTTAGGTACCAAAAAGATTTTATAACTACATTTTCAATCACTATACCAGATATTCAATGAGGTAAATCAATACTTTCATAATGTAAAGATAATTTATAAAAATCAACCAAACAGCAGATGAAACAACAAAACACCTTAAACCCAAAACTTCTAACCAAATTATGATTAAAACAGCAATTATCTTTTATAGATCCACACAGCCTGGAACAGATTAAGGTGAAGGCTATTGAAACTGTAGCCCCAGGCCTGGGTTCAGAAAATGCCTCTTATAAAAACCAATAACCTGTTTTTCTCTTTTTTTTAGGAAAATGCTTAATAAAAATCATTCAATTACTTATTTTTGAAGAGAGAGTTTCTGTGTGATGTGGGTAGGTCTATTGTGTGATGTAGAGTGAAGAAATTTGATTGGCTTGCCTCTGAATAGTGTGACTAGGTGTAGTCCAGCTCTGATACAGCACATTTCGATACAATTTGTAATGCAAATGTGCCAGGTCTAAGTGGGGTTTGATCTAATAATATTAATTGAATAATAGGCCTAGGCCAATCAAAATCTCTTCACTCCACATTTTCATATTGCTGTCAGCCAGGCTCTCCCTTGTGGCTTGTGCTCAACTCTGTTATCGTATGATTAAGCAGTAGGTCTAGAATATAACTAGATCTAAAATTCTAGGTTAGATTGATGGTATCTAAATCTTTTGATTCTTCATTCTCAAAGGCTTTAAATTCTGTTCAAGAAAATAGTTCAATCAATGCTAACAAGGTAAGTAACAGTATATTTTAAACTCTTAAGATATATTGTATCGATTGTTTGTGTTTCTTGAATATAATTTGCAAATTTTTATCCAGTAAAAAAACCATTAATTGGAGGGTATAGAATAAAAGTAATCCATATATAAAATTTGAAATTGTTGAGTTAAATACAGAAAATGATATGCAATCATTTGTTATGAAACTATTAGGTAGCTCATTATGACATCTCTCTCTCACATACATACATACACACAAGCATGCTTATATGTGCACACACACACACACACACATATTGTTAATTAAATATTCATCTTACCTATTATACAGATGTACAAACACAAGAGCCATTGGAAAAAGCTAAAGTCAAAGGAAGAGGAAGAAAAAATTTGGGAAAGTAATGTTTAAAACTAGGAAGCTAAAGGATCTATGGGCTTCATCCTATTTCATACTCAACTGTTTGTGATGAATTCATAGAAATCCCACACAAAGAAGTTTTCACCACCTTTATCCAGGAAATCAAAACATCCAAGTATTGCTCAGTGTCTGTTGATTTTACTACAGACATATTCCACACAGATCAACTGACAATAATCTTTGGATACATTCTAGATGATGGCCCTGTACAGGGAATTACCAGATCAGTGTCTGTTGATTTTACTACAGACATATCCCACACCGATCAACTGACAATAATCTTTAGATACATTCTAGATGATGGCCCTGTAAAGGGAATTACCAGATCAGTGTCTGTTGATTTTACTACAGACATATACCACACAGATCAACTGACAATAATCTTTGGATACATTCTAGATGATGGCCCTGTACAGGGAATTACCAGATTCTTATCAATAAGCAATCACACAGGAGCAGAACTTGCTTGAGTTCTCATTAATTTCCTAGAAAAGAATAATATAAGAATTCAAGATTGCTTTGGGTAGTCTTATGACAATGCATCCAACATGAGGGCAAATATGTTGCCATGCAAGCCTTGATCAAAGGGAAGAACCACTAATCGACTATGTTCCCTACTGTGCTCATTTGCTCAATTTGGTTGGATAATGTGCTGTGAATTGCTGTATTGAAGCTTGTTGATTCTTTACCTTTGTGCAGAAGCTTTGTGTGTTTTTCTCAGCTTCAACCCATTCCTGATTATAAAGAGGTTATCAGACACAAGATAAAGTACCCATTCAGATGCAATGTGAGCTTTAAAAATGGGGTACAAAGCCATAACACAAGTCTTTGCTTCCATTACAGATGATGACTCAAGTGTGCTAAGAGTCATGAAGCCTTATGCTACAATTGGAATAACTATAAATGGGTAAAACAATAGAAATATGGAACATTATTCATGTATGTTCATGATAATCTTTGTGTTATGTGTATGCTTTAAAACTAAAGGAATATTCTTATATGAAAAGACATACATAAAGGATATTTAGGGTTAGTGAGTGCAGTAAGCTAGGTGTTCTGTGAAGGCAAACTATTCAGATCACAGAAAAGCTTTTGATTTGTGTGTATTAGTAAATTTATTATCACTCAACCAACATATACAAATACATAGAACGTGGGCTAATGCAGGAGTCTTTGCCTATGATGTGCATGAGGGTTTCCAAAAAAAGTATGAAATAATGGCTACTGCACTGGACTTGAAGGATGCCTAAAGTAGGGTGATGCACATCCTGAGGGACTACGAAATAGATCTCTGGACAGTCAACTGGTTCACAGCAACACTATTTGAGAGGAAGGTCATTCCCTACACAGGTATGTGGACTTCATCGCTACAGACTATTGTTCCAGGAGTCACTCAGGGATCACCCATCTCCCCAGACCTATTCAATATATACACATCAAAAGTAGCAGGGATGCAAAGTGCAATAGATGGCATTTCAGGTTGTTGTGAGGAAAATAATGGTGTCATCAGTCCAGATAAAGCATTCATGCTATTTTGCTCACTCAACAATCGGTTAGTGAATGCTGATGTCCCAGAAGTGGCAATCAATGGATACACCATAAAGCACATGACAAATTGAGATACCTGAACATCATCTGTGATAGGAGCCTGTTCTTCAAGGATCATGTAGATGCAATAGTGGAGAGGACAAAGAAGGGGCTTGGGACTTTGAAAGTCATGGCTACTGCAGATACAGACAAAAGGTTGCTGTTCATCCTCTACCAGCATCTTGTGCTATCAGCTTTGGAGTATGGCCTTGAAATACTAACATTATCAAAGATAAAGTTGGAAAAACTTAAGTGCATTCAAAATGGGGCCATGAGGACCATTTTATGCTGTATTGAGGACTCACCCATTGTGGTGATGAAATTAATGCTGAGACTGCTTCCCATTGAGGAAAGGCATGCAGTTGCCCAGGGAAAAGCATACCTACGAGTGGTAGTTAACAAGAACCATCCTCTCCAAGATGCCATAAATGATGAAAATGGATGCAGGATTAAAAGAGGAATGTTATGGATGACAGTGCAGAGAATGGGTCACAGGCATCACTGATATTGAGGTTAAACAAATGATTAAAGAAAATTCAAAACTTAGAGACCCTGTGACTTACACTAATGAATTTGTTACCAGAGGTAAGTACAGTGGATGTTTTTTTCAGTCAGGCACGTTGTTGCCGAACAAAGTGGAACATATAGTGCCACAATATCAAGCATATAGATAGAGACTGAAGCTGCATCACTTGCCCTGAGATGACTTGAGGACCAACCTGTCAGATACGTAATAATTGTTACTGATTCACAAAGTATGTTGCATAAAATAGAGGCTGGGTGGTTTTATGTAGAACGGCTAAAATTTCTGCAAAATTCGCATGTGAAGAGCCTAGCATGGATATCTTCTACTGGTCATGCTGGAGTCCAAGGAAATGAAAGTGTAGATAAATTAGTTGGTGAGGCTCTCACTAGCAGTAAATTAAGGCTAGACTAAACAGAGATTGTGAAGACCCTATGGGAAATCTTTGAACAGAACTCCAGAGAAGCTGAAGAAAATCCTGACTGCGAGGGAAAAAAGTAGCTAACGTACAATCAATATGTCACAAAAAAAATCAGAACTCCCACACTTAGATGACTATTGAGGGTGGGGGACAGAGCACAGTGAAGAATGTCCCAAGTGCAGGGATGTCGGTCCTTTAACCAAGTAATCAAGACTATAAAAAAAGGTATTACTGATTTTTCTTCATACTGCTCTTTGCAACAATTCAAAGTTGGTAACATTTGTGTGTTTAATAAACAAGCATTGAAATTAAGGAATTGCAATAAAATAACTCATGTTACAGAAGTAGATATCCAATATAAACTTTTAAGCGAATAAGTGAAAAGTACCAAATGTGATTGCTTCAAAAACTCTGCAACTGAAGTACTTGTTCTAATGGCCTTAAAACACTAAACTTTGACAAGTATGTTTATGATGTGATTATGAAAGACTGTATATAAGCAGTTCATTTTAATGGACTGTGAAAGATTGCAAACAGTTAATTAACTGTAATGATCTGAATTAAGATACTGAACTTTGGAAAATCTATTTAAGGTACATATTTAAGTTTTCTTATCTAACCCAACAAGTTTTTAATTTTTACATTTTAATTAATTTTGTTACAATAAATAAAAAACAAATATATGTAAAAAAAACAAGAAACTTAGCATTTACTTTAGCCCTGAAGCCTTTTGCAATTGGGTACACGGTTTATTTATTTCTCACTGTGTTGGTTGTCTAAAATATAATTGATGTAGCTTTCAAATATGCACTTTAGAAAATAAAAAAATATTAGTCCTAGAACAGAATGCCCAAATCTACTGTAATTTATCTGGTTTTCTAACTGACCCATAAATGAGTTTAAAAATTTCCTTACTTCTTTGAGCAATATCATTAGTCTAAACATGTCAAATTCTCACAGCAAAATATTGTATTTTACCACTAAAACCAAACATACAATCGTCTGTTTTATGTACTCAAGAATTTGTTTTTTCTACTGGTTATAAACTTATCCAATAGCAATGTAAGACACAATTATGGGCATTTCTTATAAGACAGAGGATATGGGAGGGGCATGTCAATGTGTATTGAACAAATACAGTGATATTTCTGTAAAGTAAGAGGAGGATGAAATTTTACTTTCTGGTGTGTCAATATCTACAGTATATGTTTCTAACATAGTTGAACAAGCTAAAACCTGTATAAGCAAAGAAAAATATATATATATATAAATGAGAAGTGAGAGCACCCTCACATCATGTGAATCACAAGTACAGATTGAGAATATATATTTTTTTAATTAAAAATTAAAACTTGAATAATGTAAAAAAGTGAATTGTAAACTACATTTTGATACCAAGTTTATTAATATACATTGATAATAAATTACTTTAAACCCTGAATGTAACTTTGTTAAAAGTTCATGATATGTGCATTATGACTCCTATATGCATAGGGCTAAATAGATAGATCATTTATATCTCCTGATTGATTGCTTTACCAGAGAACTACAAATCCTAGCTTGTTCTGCATATTCTAAACAGTTAACACTTAGATGATATGTTTATTTGACATGTTATCTTAAATAGGTCTTATAATATCAAAATTATGCCAACCTTGGTTCTTACTGTAAGGTATTTAAGAAAATATATTTTTGTGCCAAAGTAATACATTCAATAGTACTTTACATACATGTCAAAGTAAATTTTACAGAATATTGACCTATCAAACTGAAATTAGGCATTTCTATGTGTTTCTTCCTAATATCAAGTATCCTTGACTTACTTATGTGCTATTATGATGCGTCGATACAGAGCTTCAGAAATTTCATTGAAGACATAAGTGTTTCCAGCAGCCTGGGTGATGAAGAATTGATTCTACAAAATAATGCAAAACCAGCTATAAGCTTTTTTCAGTCTAAACAAAAGATATATACTTTCAATTATAAAAAAAAAACATTCCTTTTATACAATTTTCTTTCCAAGTAACACATAATTAGCTCTTTTATAAATTTAGCTTTAATTCTTAGGTCCAACATAAATTAAAGAGATACGTTTTGTATCACTGAAGATTTCTTGGCTTGAGTCCTGACAAAAGAAGTACTTTTTATTTTATACTTCTTTGAAATTTCAAAAAAATTCTAGCATTACAATTAACTCTTAAATAAAAATCCTATACTTCTCCTTCAAATTTAGAACCATACTTAGTGGTGTAATTGATGACCATAGAATCACAGAACTATTACATGTCATTATCATACAAAGTAGCATAATTTTCTCAAATCCTCATATAATACTCAGATTGATTTAAAGCAATTTATATTAAATCTCTGTTTTAAATACTAAAAGTTTTAATATCAAATCCCTTATAGAAGGCTTGAATGCAGCTGCAGTCTAAGGACATTATATTCACCCATCCAAAACAGATAAAAAGCCTGCCTTAACTTAACTTAGTCACTCGCTATCATCCTATAGTATATTTTATCCTACACAGTTATCCATCATACAGGTTGCAGCTTCCATGTGACTACAATGTTGGTATACAACTTCAGAGCAAATACAAAATACATGATGAAAGTTTAATGTGTTATTCAATATAGTTGATTCTCTAACAGGAGTTCTGAGTATAAGAAAACCATCTGGACCAACTGAAAAGACTCAATATTTTTTTTTTTAGTTAATAATGCATACTTTTTAAATGTTGGAAAAGAGTATATAAACTGCGAGTACAGTTGTTTTATCCTCCTCTACAGCTTTAGGTTCATGTTTTATATGTGTGCATACACAAAAAACAGGGTCCTTGGGCTGTATACCTCTCTGCTTCATTTGGTGAACACTTTATATCAAACTATCCAGAAAATACATACAATACACATTTTGCACACTATTATACAAACTTTGCTGCATTAAACCAGTTTCTTTCAGTAAAATATGAAAACAATAAGTTTTCAACTGATGATGTTACATCAATCCTACATACTTTAACTGAAAGATTAAACAGTAAGATAAACAACTTATTTGGTAGGGAAAAAAACAACAATTTTAAACTTAGGACATTTCTAAACAAGAAGAAAAATATAAATATTATCTAAGAAATATTTTTAAATTAATATGACTTAAATCTTAAGATATTTGTGATACGTATGGAAAGTTAATTGTTGAAAACAAGTAAAAAACTTTTGGATTCTTTGATACAAGTATCATACACTTTCTGAGTTTATAGTTTGTAGTGCTAACTGGAAAATATTTGTCATTTTCAAACAAAATAAAATCAACCATTTACTCCAGATATGTCCAATGTTTTGAAGTTATGGCTTCTTCGGGGCTCACACAAAATGAATATCATAAATTATTACTCCACCTATGTATAAAGTCCAATTTGATAATAAATTAAAACAAAAGTAACTTTAATATCATATACAAATGAAATTTCAGGAAGATCTTTTTATGAAAATGAGATGGTATTTATTAACTTATTTTTTATGAGTTTGTTTTAGAAAATATTGGTGTTACGGGATAAAAGAAGTGTGAAAAAACAAGTGTTACGCTATTTCCTCTTCAGAAGTAGTAAAGTTGAAAAACTTGAATTTAGTAATACTATTATTAGCATGTAGAAATGTAAATTTACATTTTACCTCAATATAAATAAAATGTTTAGCATTTTGTATAATATCTATATAGGCATTGTGAATTGACTGTTCTGTCTCCCTTACTCCTGCTGACCATTCTCCTATGCTCCTCAATATCTGAAAAATAACAAAAAAATGATTTTATTCAAGTGCAGATGAACCATCATTCTTCAATTATACGTGGTATATGACAATACATATTCATGTATTTCAGGTCTGTGGTACACATATGTCAACAGTTCTAGTACTATAAATTATATTAATTGTTAAATAGGTGATCAAATCAGCATTTTATAACAATTTAAAATTAATAAAAATAAAAGCTAAAACATTCACAATGAGACTTACATAAAAATTTCCATTACCAGTCCTTCCTTGTCATTACCACTAAGTCATAATGGAACATGTCTGTGGTCCTAACTCCCAAAAGCGTTGGGGATATTCCATCTATCAGACATGATCCAAATGCAGAATGTCAAACATGTAAGTGATGCATATTGTGCATTACATCAAAGACATTCAGAGCTTTGATTCACATGGTTGTGGACAGCAAACTCAGCAAAGAAAAGCTTTCAGTATTTCAGAGGTAAGTCTACCTGATTTGAACAAATCAGTGTGAAAATATCTGGCACATGTATCTAGTAAATCAGGCTTGTCATGTGTAGAACAAAGTACTTACAATGAAAAATATGTTTCATTAGAAGTTTTGGTACTATTATTATGTAATGTCAGCTAACAAAGTTTGGCAAGAAAAAAACACAAGCTGTGATGACACTTAAAAGAAACAATGGAAAGATATAAAAAAAATGATTTTCAAACCTGTACACAACATGTCATTCCACTTTTTTTTTTTTAAACCCACGCCTTCAGAGGTTATTATATTTAAAAGTATCCAGTCAAATCTCTTTAATATTTTAGACTACATGTGAAACATATTGGTTTACATTAGAAAAAATAAAAGCAATACAGTGTAATGAGCTGCAGCTTTTACCAACCTAGGTAAAGGCAAAGATAGGAATTGCAATTTTTGAACTATATCAGCTTCTATATTAAAGCTCAGCAAAGAATTTCACAGTTATGAACTTTGTCAGCTCCTATCAGCAAGCTTAAAGTCAATGATAAAGAATGTTACAATGCTGAATTATATCGGCACTCATCAGCTCAAATACGTCAATGACAGAAAATGTTATAATCTTGCCCTTCATCAGAGTTTCTTCAGACCAGCTAGGATAATAAAAGTTACCTACATATTTTTATGGTGTAAGAAAATTCACCCTAATTATTAAAAACTTTTGATCAAAGTAAGCTACCAATACAAGTGAGAATGAAAACAATTTAAAAGCAAGATAAATTATTGTAGACATTCCACTATAACAAACTAATCAGAAAATCCTGATATTACGTGTGGATAAAAAAACATGTAATGATTAGACTGCAATAAATCAACAGCTGAGTATTGTTGCTACCACCAGTATCAATTTGTTGTCCTTATGTCTTACAGTGACTGAGTAACAATGCCAGAAAAATAATTATCCACAAAAATGTTTGATTCCTGGATTTTCTCTGTTTTAGTAATGTAGCACATAATATAATGGTTTAAGCACAAGACTGTACAAAAATAAAGATTATTTTGTTTTGAAATCAAGCCTGTATGCAGAATGTTTGAAAGGGGGCCTAATTTGTGAGATAAAAACCAACACACATATTGTGCAAAGCGACTATTTCAAACCATAAAATGTTAATGCTTCATTAGAAGAATGTAGACTATGTAGAAAACATCAACTACCATAAACAGCTGCATTATAACTATATATAAGCATAATTTTTTACATCGCAAAAATAGGGGGTTCTGCCCCCACCCTCTACCACCACCCCCTTGAACATATGTGGAAATGTTAATTACAATTGTAGATATTTCTTTATAGTCACTATTTTTAAATGCAAATCACACACAACTTTTACATCAGGGTAAAATTTGTATAACATTACTTAATTATTCACAAATGATGTGTATTTTAGACTTCTCTTTCTCAATGATACACATCTCACTTAATAAGAATATTTTTAGCCTAGAAAATATGATTCGTTTTTATGCATGTGTAAAAGTGGGGAACAAAACCTCTTCGCTATATACTCATAGCATTTATAAACAAAAGCAACAATAATAATAAACTGACGTTTTTCAATTGTAACATCTGTAACTTACAAATTTGCCTTCATTAACTTGTATATAAAAACTAAACCAAGAAAAAAAAAATTCTAACCTGAACATTTGCACACAACATTTGTCCTGTTGATTCTTTGGGAAGACTTGGGAAGTTGTTGAGGTTGTCATAAGCTTTGGGTAACAGCCATGGATATTTCACATACTGCTTAGCTTTTTCAAACTAGACAAAAAGTTATATTCAAATATTTCACTAAATCCTTTATATACTACTTAGGTATTATTATAGCATTTTATTTACCTTATTAGTACAAAATCATACTAAACAAAATAAAAATATGTGAAACCTAAAAAAAAGGATTTACAAAACTACAAAGCTATAACTTAGAAATCACATTTCACATCATCCTAAGTTTACAAAGAAACTAACCTTCTGCTGTAAAATAGATAATATATAAAGTTTACTGTGAAGAGAGCATTACCTACAAAAGAGTAAAATTCTAATCACACAATTAAAAACAGTTTTAAATTACTCTTTATTACTATTCTCAAGCTTCATACACATACACAAATAACAATTAGGTATTGTCTGGATTTAGTTCTGTAAAGAATAAAAACAAATTTATACTTCTTCTTCAGTTGTAATCAAAATAACATATTACCTAACATTCAAAAAAATGGTATAAGTAAAAATTTACACATAGATCCTCTAAAACAGTCATCAGCCTAAATTTTATTTCAAAAACTTTTACATCTAAAAGTGTTAAAAATAAACATGATAATTATAGTAGGCCTATTATTAAGTGATTGATAGTGATTATGATATCAATAATCAAACTCTTACAAGTAATCAACCAATAACTACACAAGAGCAAGTCTGGATTATTACAACAAAATGATAGAAATTACTTGAATAATTTAACTGTTAAAATTATATCTAATTTCAAGCCTTTATAACGTTTCAATTCATGTAACAACAGCCTTACGTTTGATATATCTTTCACTCATTTAAAAACAAAAACTTATTAAAAACAATATAACTGTAATTTAACATTGGAGAAAACTGCTATATACTTTCATACACAAGGTACAACTATTTTCCCCACAGGCAGAACAGGTGTTATCTCAGGGGAAAGACACAGAACAATAAGTAGCTTGATCAAACATAACTTAACAACTTTCTTGACCACATGTTATATGAAAAATACACATACCTAGAATAAACAAAATATTTGTGAAAAATATTACTTTATAATTAGCAGGTAGAAAATGCATGTTAAAAAATTGATGATAAGAGGAGATTAGCAAAGGAAACTTTTTTAGTCTGTCACTGTTAAGTAACTCATCAATATTTGTCAGGCTATTTACTTTTCACTGGTTATTTCCCTCAAGCACTTTCTTTATCCTTTACCTAACACCAATGTAAATATGCTACTAATATTTCTTCTTCATCAAGAAAGTGTTCAAGCTTGTTAACCAATAAAAAAAAAAAGTACCCCACATTAACTAATTCAACTTGTCAATATAACAGCAGTTTGTCTCCCTGGAGTCTAAAGTTTCAAATATTATTACCTAACAAAAATTGCTGAATGAAATATATAATCAAGAATTTCCAAGTGTGTCATAAAAATAGTAATTTTTATTCCCTTTTTAAACAAAGTACATTTTGTAATTAATATTACCTATAAGGAAAATTAGTTGAGCCCAATCAGAAACATGAGTTGAACCACTTGCTTTCTAATACAAGTTCAAAGTAATTTTTTACCTCAGCATTATACAGTAATTTTGATGTAGGGACTTACAGAGTATCTGAGTGACTTTTAACAGTTTAATTTGGAGTTTTTCACATAACAAGCACACCTTTGTGAAATTCCATCTCTGAATAAAATGACGAGATACATCTCTAGCACTGCTGCCCTGAAGAAGGAGGCCAATATCATGCCAAGGCATCCTGGGGGTTGTGTTGCGATTAACAAGGTCTGGAAAAATCAAAATGACCTTAGATAGTTTCTTAAGCTAAAGCTGTAATGTTAGTAGTGGTGTATATGATATATATATCAAAGTTGATTTCCTAATCAGAACTAAGTTTTTCTATAAATTTATAAACAGAAAATAAAAAAATTAAGTTGTTAAAAAATCGTATTTTTTTAAGTCTTTTTTTTTTAGTGCCAGCACAGCACATGTATTGCCACCACTAACTGTTAATCACTGAACCTGCACAATTTAATATTTGATGTTCAAAAATGAAAGAAAATTTTCAGCCACAAATGAATATATATATATATTTCTTTGAGAATTCTACAAGTTTACCAATAAGACAGCA
>NW_013667023.1:61209-66374 GCF_000517525.1 Limulus polyphemus
TTCTTTGAGAATTCTACAAGTTTACCAATAAGACAGCAAAAATACACTATATTATCTGTTTAAATCTAATGGAACTTGATTCACACATTTTACCACTTAAATACCTTACTGTATTATTCACACAGTCAATTATTAGATTAAGACCTAGTAAATTCCATCCTTAACAACCAATAAATTGAAAACTGAGATTTTAAGCAGTTGAGATGTAGTAATTTCTCAGTTTAACGCATGTTCCCAGTATTATGAGTAGTTTTAACTTATGTTTTACAGTTCATAATGTTCATATATTGTTCTTCATGTGGTCAATAAAACTACAATGTGCAAAATATTATTAAAAAATTATTCATCAACATGTAAAAAATGTTCAAGTTATAAAATAATCAAATTTTCAAATGTAAAGTGTTTGATTTGATCACTTCAAAGTTTAAAATATATATAATAAATTAAAACTAGCCCAAAGTGAAGCTTAATTCATACTAAAAAGTTAAAAACATTAAGCTCCTCATTAACTTTCTTACAGCATGTTTTGGATATGTAATGATATTCTCAAAGCTATCTTTCCAATAATGTGTGATTGTGGGAATTAATGGTTTCATAAATTTTTTCTTTCTCCTTGACTAACCTTCAATGAGTGAACAATCACTAAGTTTTTTATATTTTTGTTTAAAGAAGAATGACATTTCGAGCTAGTGCTCTTTGTCAGATCATACAGCTACCTCAACACGTAATCCTTATTTAAATGAAGATATAAAAAACTTAGCAATTGCTCAACCAATTCTTTAATTTCATTATCTTTGTCTCCTATGTGGTTTTAACTGTATGTTTCTTTTTATAACCTTCAAAGAGTTTCAACTAAATATTTATTATTCTTTTATTGTTTGTGTGTGCATGAATTTTGGCCTCAAATCTTAACCTTTTTCCTTTTCTGTGCCAAATGATTAATGATTCATATTTCAAATAGTTTACTTAGTCTGCTTGGTTGTTTTTAAATATTTTTTATCATCCTGTTATGTTAATCATAAATGGCAACGTCTATTCCAATGATCATGATATATTCCATGAAATATGTTTTTTTTTCATAAAGTCAGACATGTTTTCATAATCAAAATGTGTGTATTTTGTTAGATGAAAAATATGATTACATTTGTTCTTTTGATCATGATTTACAATAACATCTGTTCTGTCAATCATAATGTTTGGCCAAATCCATTCTGTTACTCAAGCAGTATGGTAAAACAAAATTTGTTAATTAAAAAGTAAATGTATGGTTGACTATGTTCTGTTCATCACTAAATACAATTAGACCTATTTTGTTGATCATTGGATGAGATTAGACCTGTTAAACCTGTTCCAATGTTATTATGGACCCTGTAACAACAAAGGTATGGTTGCAAAAGTACTTTGATGCACAAATAGTTTAGAAATATATGTATATTAAGTCAAAGGGGATTTGAAATCCTCCTCCATTGGTAATTTAAGGGTTATCCTGTTATATCAATCATAAATTATAGCTATAAGTTTTCTGCTCATCATGAAGTATGGCTGAACTTGATCACTGTATATGATTACACCTGGTGCATTAATTTACATTTATATTACCTTTAATTACCTTTCATAATTGCATCTATTATGTTGTATATCTTGCATGATTACATCTGTTATTTATCAAATGTGACTATGCCTGTTCTGTTGATCCCCATGTATCAGTTTGGTAAGTGTTATGTGATGAACTGGTGTTTAATTTTTTTCATTGTATATAAATGATATGCAAAGAGGTAAAAACAATTTCTAAAAATATTAAAGTACTAGATAAATCTTTCTGACCTTGATATGGCTGTTCAAGCTGGATAAAGTCCTTCACAATGAAATTACTATAATCCTTCCCAAACCACAATTTTGGAGTCCCCTTTAAGCCAAGCTCATTTAATGCTATTTCACTGGTGGACTGACGCAAGTCCCCAACTGGGATGTTTAACGTGTTACTGAATCCCTCGTTGAGAGAGTCTATAGAACCAGATGAATGCCTCCTCATACGGTGTTTCAAAGCTTGCAACCTCTACAGAAAAAGCATATTTTTCCTGAATCAAATGATAAGCCTTTATAAATTTCTCTAGCTATATATCTAATGTGAAAGTTTGTGAAGAACTCTTTATGACATAGAAACAAACATTTATATCAATTGTTTATGTACTTGAGACTTCACACAAAGTCTTATTCTGAGACCCATCATAAGACTTAAACTTTCTTTAATTTCTTGTGATGGGGCTCCTCTCAGGTGGGTATCCCATGCAACTGCTTCCTTTGCCCCCACCCCCTAATGCCACCTCTGATAAAGATTTTATGAGCATACACGATCTGAAATGAGCATATTAAAATGGAAAACAATGAGGTATGTATTAACACAAATTATAAATTCAGTTATCAATGCCAAAATCTTAACTAAATCTGCTTTGAGCTAATGAACACTGTGTTCAAATTTGAAACTACTATATATCAATGTATCACAGACACATATTTTTGATAAATCAGCCATATTCAAAAGACTGCATATAATTTTATATATATTATATACATGAATGTATACATAAACAGTTTTCAAGTTTGAAATAAAAAGTTTTTTTTTTTCTACAATGTTCATGGATTGCAAATTCTTAGTAACTGGCGTAAGTTTTCCCTCTCTCAGAAATAAAATTTTTAATAACTGATGTTCACAATCTCAGAAGTTTAAATATTTAATAACTGGTGTTCTTTCTCTCTCTTTCTCAGAAGTGTAAATATATAATAACTAGTGTTCTCTCTCTCTCTTTCTCAGAAGTGTAAATATATAATAACTAGTGTTCTCTCTCTCTCTTTCTCAGAAGTGTAAATATATAATAACTATTGTTCTCTCTCTCTCTTTCTCAGAAGTGTAGATATTTAATTACTGATGTTCTCTCTAAGAAACGTAGTGATGAAATAGGAACGAATTAAGAATTAAGGTTTTAATTTTAGAGAAAAGATTACAAGGTGCAAAAAATAATAAAACTGAGTTTCTATGGTTATTAATAATACTGCATAAAGTTTCAAAATCACAAAACATTATATGATTCAGATACTAGTAAACTCATTACACAAGAAGCCAAATATAAACAGATTTCAGTAAATCTGAGGCAACCATCCAACAGAAAGTCTACAGAGAAATTATAGCATCACAGTAGTAGATCTTTTCATATACCTTGAACTTTAGACTCACAACCTATAATGAAACAACAACCCAATTTTTCAATACAAGTAGTCTTACTTAGTCAGGAATCAGAATCATGTATGCTACAGAAACACTATTTATGTGTAATTATCTAATGAGAGTAAAGGTTAGTATATATTTAGTTTGAAATTGAAAATCTTAAGGCCAAAATGGTAGTTGTCAAAAGATTTGTCACTTACTTATTAAGCACAACTCCATTCAATTTAAGTCTAATCCTCATTATATTAACTTCACAAAATAATTACACAACTAGAACTAAAACATTATGTTAAACACACAACAGATTTTAATTTTTGGACATTTACAACTACTTTCAAAAAATTCTTTGTACAAAGTATTTTTACTTGCATAAGAAAGTATGAAATTAAAAATAAAACAAAATTAGCTTCTTATGATTATGTTGAACAAAAGCAAAAAAACTATACATTATTTCTCCTTTAACAGTGAAATTTTCCCAAACAAGACAGCTAGGAAAGTCATAACTGCCAAGTCCACTTGAAAATGAAATACATACTTACTGCAACTGCCTGAATAACTTTCCGACTTTTGTGTCTGCTTGAGTACAGTCTTCTCCCTTTAAAACCATGTTCATCCACTTCATCATCAGCTTCCTGTTTTCCATCTTTTAGTTTCTTCATTTCATCCATGTTACCTTCAGGATTATCGTCATCAGAATCTAGATTTTCTGAATGTTTTTTCTTTTGTATTATATACTTCCACTTTTTTGTGTTTTGTTCCTTATGAATTTCAGTTTTTCTTGCATTATCAGTACCAAGTCCTTTATCATCAGGTACTTCCTCATCTTCCTTTCTAGCTTCAAAGGCATTTGGTAAATCTGAATCACAAGTGGCTTGCTGTATAGTGACCTGATTCTGGTAAGATATATTTTCTACTGATAGTGAAGAGGAAATGTGAATACTTGGTATTAGCTGTGAAAAAATAATCTGTAGCATTACTATGTTTACTAAAAGGAATAAATACAAAATATACTAAAAACATAAAAGTTCGCTTTTATCATATGTTATTCTGAATTCACACTAAAAGGGTTTCACATTTAAAATCAAATATACGAAATGACTATTACTGACCACTATTTAGCCATACTAATGACTAAGCTAAAATCCAGCTAAAAATAAACAGCTTCTTTAAAAAAACTTCTATAAGAAATTATAAAAAACAATTTTCCTTTTCATGGTTGCTTTTTTCCACTTAGAATGAAATTATATTTGAATGTGAGCTACAAGTATATGTTGCTACATGAATAATCCTAAATAAATTACTTAAATTTGAAGATCTTATTCATTTAACATAAAGATCAAACTTATAAATGATAATCTTTCAGTGTAGCTCCACTTATTTTGATGAAAGGTAAATTATGAAGCTGGTTTTAATTTATCCTTTACTCTGACACTATTTATAAAAACTGTTCAATATATCAGTTTATTTACAGTTTCATATTTTCAATGTTTGTATTTTGTGAACTTCCAGTGACTGCATTCTGAACATGCAAAATATCTACACGTGTCCATGAATAAATAGTTTTTGATATCAAAAAAATATACATAGATAATTAGAATATCAGTATCTTAATACTACTCTTAAATCTGGCATTCTGAAGAGAAATAGCTGCTCAATTTCTATGTGCTCTAGGTACTTGTTTTATGTTTCATATGCATGTATAAATTAATAAGAAAATATTTCCTTGTGCCAAAACATATGCAACAATAAATCACATGAATGTTTGTAGATTCCAGCACATGGACTCCAACACAAATAAGTAAATGTCTACACAAGTATTAAATAATAGGATAGGTCAAAATTACTTATAAATGTAGATCAGGTCAAGGGCAAAGTTTGTATTAAAATTTGATGACGAGGAACCCACTTTGAGACTAATAATGGCTGGAGACGGCTTAAATGG
>NW_013667023.1:66881-70475 GCF_000517525.1 Limulus polyphemus
AAGTTTAACATGACATGTACATTTGCTGTCATGTTAAACTTATATTAAAGTTTTTCTTCATTACCCATTTAAGCCGTCTCCAGCCATTAAAAGTTTGTATTAGTTTAAGTAAGCATCCATGGTAATAAATGTACATATAAGACTAAGATAAAATTTTCAATACATGGTGATTCAAAAGTCTATTAACAGGCAAATAATTCAGAAATTCAAATATAAATATCAGTGATAAATAATGAGATGCTATGATAATATTACTGAAATCATTCAAAGTCATCTTCAAAGTCACATCTTTGGAAAACTTTAATAATATGCCTCATACTCCTAAAATGAAACATCTTAAACCAAAAATTACCTACTCAGCCTCTTAAGAATGACAGTTAGAAACATAAATACATTTAGTTGTGCCACAGAAGATCAATATCTGCAGGCCAGAATTGTGCACAAATAGGTCATTGTACCTTTGAAGTGTCAAAAGTATTAAAATAAAAAGCTATCTTATACAAGATAGCACCAAACATCGATTAACACTTTATATGGTCCTAATATAGGTAGAGTGTCACAACAATGTAAAGCTGCTGCCAGATTGTATGCCGAACAGTTCCCAGATTAACATCATCATTCAGCAGCTGCATATTATTTGCTTGTTTATGCATGGATGCCATGAAGATGGACCAAAAATAGCAAACAATATTGACAATGAAGCTTCCAAATTGGCACTTATTATACACTGAGCCAAGAGACACATGTCAAGTGTATGGGTTCAAGAAGGGAGATCAACTGTCTACCACAAAGGGAACAAGAATGAGTGCCCTCTTGGCAAGTAGCATAAGCCGCAACCATTGAATAGTCAGAATGAAACATGATTAGTCAAATCTTGACAAGAGGAAGAAAATGAACTAAAGCATGATGGACTATTGGAAGTGCCAGGGTGTTTACATGGAAGACCTTTCATCCATAGATCATGTCCTGTAGCCTTCTGCTGATCGAGCCATACCCCACAACTTTGCAGGTGAGCATCAGGAAAGAGAAACAAATCTGGATGAAGGTAAAAAAATTGGTAAACACAACGATGTAGATGGTATGTTCAACCACCAATGCATATAGTTGAAGAGGGAAGGAGGAAAGTTAAGAGGAGAATCCAAAGGAACCCTAGCAAGAGACCATGGGTCATGCAGCATCTCCTCAAAAGATAGCAAATTTGCCAGACCCAAAGGGAGAAGTGCTTCCATAGAAGCCACATCCCCCAATGCATTAGAACCTTGCTAGTAATAAAATAGTGAAACGTAATGATGTGGATAATGGAAAGATCCATCGAGTGCATTCGAGAAGGAGAATGGATGGTCCCAACAGAGGTGGGTGTTTAAACAGACACTCCTCAAATAGCTGAGACTGTTAGATAGGCAACAGGAAAACTTATCCAACTGGAAAATCCAACTAACTGAGCTACTTGTGTAAAAAGGAGATGAGTATGTTATGACCGCCACCAATCAGAATTAGGTACCCGAAGCCAGATGTCCAAGCAGAGGTGTTAGTAAAATCCCCCAAAATACAGAAGTCAGGTAAGGCACAGACCACCAGACAAAAGACATAAGGAACTGAAACAAGTGTGAAAGACAAGGCACAAAACTAGTACTGAATCACATGGTGAAAAAACCTAAAATAGCATCTCGAGAAAGGAAAAATAAGAACGTGTAATGTGGGCATTCTCAGTCCTGCAGAAATTTATCACCCAATTGTGATCAATGACTACATATTAAAAATGGGGAAGAACCAAGAAGTGATTGAGGCGGGACCGATTGAACCAAAACTGCAACTAGCATTGACCATACATGGTGAATGGAGAAACCCGTAGGTAGTACAGGTAAAGGACGGAAAAGTGCATGACATGGAACATGAATAAAGATGCCAATGACTCAGCAAATGACTAAACAAAAGAGCACCAAAAAAATTAGAATATAGCATTGCAAATACCTCACGTGATGCTAAAAGCACAGGAGTAGCCACAAAAAATGGACTGCTGAAAAAAAAAAAAAGAGCCAACTGCAAGTCCCTATTAGAAGTGGATGTTAAACAAATGGTACAAAACAGTGTCCCACCCCAGAAGATCCCAAAAGCAAAGAAGCCACATGTAGAAGGAAAGAACTGAAGATGGCAAATGCCCCAACATGGAGGGAAGGAGGAAGAGGTATCTCACGAAAATCACCTAGATAAAGGTGTAACCTCTAATAATGGAGGTGTAAGGTAGACATTTTCTGTAGGAAAGTAGATAGGGTAATACAAAGCTGGAAAACTAGGTGGGGGATAAAATGGATAGTATTAACAGAGACTGCCCCCATACAGGTGACAGAGAATCTAAGTACGTAGAATCAAGAAGAAAATCTGCATGATGGTAAGCTAAAGCAAATTGAACCATAGCCTGTGGAGGGTGAGGCATGCAAGTACCCTCCTAAAGAGACAAAAATGCTCTTCATTAAATATAATGTCTGAAAACGAAGAGAAAAGTATACTGTGAAACGTGTCTAAAAAAATTTGAGGTAGGCCTAGCAGATTCTGTAATAGAGGCCGCAGAAGGCAAGCCATAATCAGGTGGAGGAAAATCTGAAAAAATCTAGGTCATCCTAAACAGGTTCAGCAGTTATAGGCGGAAGGTGAGCAATATCAGGAAAAGGTAAGGCAGACCCCAGCCCTCAGGGATCCTCACGAATTAAATTAATTGTAAGAAGTATAAATTATTACGAATTATGAAAAAAGAAATAGTCAATATAATGTAAATTTAAATAAGTATGTAGAGAAATAAACATGTGTATAAGATGTTATGTGTTGAAAAAAGAAGATAGTTAACCTAACTGTCAACTTACCCGTAAGATGAGCTAAAGGTAAACCAAAAATAACAGACACTTGCTAAGGCTAATCGAACTGTGCATATATCACTGTTCACAGCATGGTCACAAGTAAATAGACACCAACTTTTCAGAAAAAATTAAATTTTTCAGTCATATTCAGATGAATTGATATATTTATAATTTAATTAATATCTAGTAGATCTTCCTTTTGCTTTGTGGAGTTCGTTGATCCTTTGGGGCATCGTGAGAATCATCTAGTCAATTTTAGATTGTGGGATTTTCGCCCACTCTTTCTACAACACTTGGAGTAGATCTCTCTTCGAAGTTGGTTTTTTTGGTTGTTTCTTGACATGCCGATCGAGTATGGCCCAGAGGTTTTCAATGGGGTTCATGTCAGGAGATTGGCTCGGCCAGGGCAACTTCTGGATACCATTTTCTTCCTGCCACTTTTGGATGTTTCTAGCAGTGTGACACGGTGCTTCATCTTCCTGGAACAACGTTATGTTCTTGTCCACGAAACCCGAGGAATAAAGTGGCAAGAGTCATTCATCCAATATTTCGACGTATTTCGCAAAATTTATGTTGTCAACGCACTCCACTAAGCTCGATCTCCCACCAACCCAAACAGCTCCCCAAACCATCACACTTAAACCACCATGCTTCACAGTTGAGCAATCTGTTGAGCCAAAACTTCTGGGGAGGCATTCTCCAGACCCATATCCTTCCACTGTCCGAAAATAGTGCGAATCTT
>NW_013667023.1:70642-73989 GCF_000517525.1 Limulus polyphemus
AACTATCCTTCCTCTAACAAAATCTGACAATTCGAGAGAACCTTGAGTTCTAGGCATGTTGTAGCACAAGATAATTAGTGTGCGGACTATTTTCATTTATATAATGCTCTGTGAACACAAATTAGTCAGCATAAATCAGTTAAATGACGAAAAAGTAGGTGTCTATTTACTTGTGACCACTCAGTGTATATCACTAAGCACTAATTTAAAAACCCTAACCTAACAATAATACATACAATATTGGGAGGAGTTTGTGTGGAGCCTGGCTCCAGGGTCCACACAAACAAACAAAGTAAATATGATGAATTATAACAGATAAATAACAACGAAAATGAAATAGACATTATATTGTAAAATTACGTAAATGTGTATCGACAAAAAGATATGTATGAGATGTGATGTTTTGAAGAAAAAACAATATAGTTAATCTAATTTATGATATACCAATAAGATGAATTACAGGTAACCCTAAAATAACATCCATGTTAAGCATAATCTAACATTATAGGTCAAAGGATATAACTAAACTCTAATTTCAAACCCGAATATAACTATGAGTATTGACCAATCTAATTATGCTAATGTTATTGAACACAAATAACTACAGATAATAATAATATTAACTGTAAAAATATTCAAAAACCATAACAGTATAATGCCTTCTCTTTCCAAAGTCAGCGGACCATATTTCAAAATGTGTGGGTCCCCAAACTCGAGTCAAGGCCCGACATAGGTCAGATCCTTGGATGGTCAATCTCCTGACAAAGTAAAGCCAATAATTCCCTAGTCAAGGACCACCACCTGAAGCCTGTGTAAATGTGTTGATATAAGATATAACCTCTGAAGTAGTAACTGAGAATGTGGAATTCATATTCAGAGGGGTTTATAATGAAGTATTAAGTTTTGTAACTAGATAGAAATATAAAATAATTCCACTTCAGAATAAGTTACAATTATCACTATTGTATAGTAAATAGTAAACTTAGTGAGAGAAATTGATACAAAGATATGAAAAAAAAAAAACACCTGAAGAGAGCACAAACTAAACGTCTGAACACTAGCACTGCCAAATAAGAAGTGGTAGTTATGTAAAATAGCATAGAGGGATTCACGAGTCATGTGGGTGTGTGGCACTACTATTGGTGGAGGTTTGTTGCATGATAATTTGCATACGAGAATCAGTTAAACCATGTGAATCAGGGGGTCCATGGGAGTGAAATTCTAGTGGGATGTGAAACATTTTTTGCAAATAGAGAGCAGCACTGAACAAGAATAGCTATGTATCTGAGTGGAAATAAGGTACCTTGTCAGAATATAAAGTTTTTTATGACAAAAAAGATTGATATTTATTTATGAGGTTTTAAGGGTTATGCAAATGAAATTTGAAAGATGAAGAAAAGTATTTCTTAATCTTAACATGAAAATCACTTTACGCTCAACTCCATATATTTATGGACAAATCTTTAGTAAAAATGCTTAGTTATAAAAAAAATATCAAATTTATTTGTGTGCAAAAAAACTTGTAATGTTTACTGGAAGCTTGCCAAATTTTGTGAAGATACACATAACATATTAAAAGTTATAGTAAACGGTTACTTTGTTGTTACAAGGTCAGTCACATCGACCAACCCAACATAGAAAGAGTTAAAGTAATCTATTTTTCCTTAGAAGTAATATCTTTAAAAAAATAATAATTAATGTTTCTTATTAATATATTTTTTCAATACTGTCAATTAGTAATTATTTGAAAATGCATATCGTTGTATATATTTGATTTTACTCTTACTTAGAATGAACCTTGGTTAGCTTTTGAGCTCTAACAGCAATAGTTTTCCTAAGTTCATTAAAAACTTATAGCCTCTGTGAAAACTCACCATAGTAGACTGTTCAGTTGGATTACTTGGGGAATCCAACATATCCAACTGTAATGCCGAGTGAGATCGTTGAATTAATGGTGTATCTATTGGTGAAGTAGATGCATGTATTCCAGGAGAAACTGTATTAGCTCTTGGCTTGTTCACAGCAATACCACCTAAGTCTGTCAACCTAAAAAATAACCATGAAACCAGAAACCTATAAGGTCATTTTAAAATTGGATTAATGATGTTTCTAGTGTCAGCTAAGAGTCTGAGATCTCCAGCTGATGCAACCTAAAGACCTAAGTGTATTTACTACTTATATAGGCTATTCATGTAAATATCTGTCAGTCGCACATATATAACTATAACTCTACGCGAATGATGAAAATTACTGTTTTATTGTGATTGATGGCAACTCAGTTTTATCTGTGAGTCAGAAAATGGCAACTGAGCTGCTCCTGCTGCAGTTAATGGGTTAATGGATTTTAATACAGGTTACTACTATCCCTCAATTCAACTAAAGGTTAAGAAGTAAATAATACTGGTAAAGGGTTTAGAACATATTGTTACATGCATAGTCTCAGTCAAGAGTGTATAGTTTCTAATGTAAGCTACTTTAAGTGTCTACAGTTTTATTTAACAGAATCTAACAATTTGGGATTTTTTCTAAAGGTCTAGAACTTGCCACTTAATACTACCTCGGTGTCACAACATTGCTAGGTATCATAAGCAAACATTATTTGCTTGAATGAAATTGGAGTATTAAAACCAATCATATTTACTTTGAAAATGACTAATTACCTGTAAAAAAATATTTTTGATAAACAATGTTTTCATTTCTGGGTTTTAGCACAGCAACAGAACTTAGATAATATAAAACAGAAAACAACAATGTAACATTTAGAAATTATATGCTGTCTTGAACACTGAGTATTGTTGAAAAAGAGGGATTTAAAAAAAAGTTTAAGTATTAACTTGTTTTTTTCTTTTGTACATGATCTGAGTTTTAGTTAACTTGCCAAACACCAAGAAAACTATAAAAATAAAATACTGGTCATTTAAATATTTTTTGACTAGTAATTAATCATTCATAATGCAAAGATTATCTGATTAATGTAAAGTAATAGTTAGGAATTTGGTTGCTAAATGATAAATTACAGAAGCTACAATTTATTGCTTAGTGCAGACATAGGTTTTTGGAATGTGTTTAGTGTATGCTAATATGGGACTTGTATTTAGTGCAGGCAAAGACATACTTAACACTGGCTAAACATCCAGGACATATTTAACAAGGGCTAAAGATCTAGGACATATTTAAAACTAGCTAAATATGTGCTTTGTATCTAACATATGCTAAAGATCTAGGATGTATATATATATATATATATATATATATATATATATAATAAGTAATAATAAGTATAGTATATATTAATAATTATTAATTAGTTATTATATACTAAATAACATATATATAATAAGTAAATA
>NW_013667023.1:74067-108483 GCF_000517525.1 Limulus polyphemus
ATTTAAAACTTAAACGTACTAATAATTAGTGTCGTTTAGTTAACTTACTAACTAACTAATAGTACTAAGTAATACGTAGGTAGTAGTATATATATATATATATATATATATATATATATATAATGAAATAAACAGTTTCAATGCTATTAATTACATTAATTGTTCATGCTAAAATCAGCATTATAGAACAATAATGAATGTTAACATTTTCCTAAATTGAAAATGTATTTCCAATAATACTTACCTCCTCTGATGCTTTAGCTATTTCTCGATCTCCAGGGTTTCCAATCTTTGCCCATCTAGGCACTGAAAATGCTTGCTCCAGTCATTTATACCCCACTTAAATGCCTTTGGTAAATTCTAATTTGCAAAGTTCTCCACCAACTTCAATACACCCTCAATCTAGGTACTGTATATAACCACCTCATTTAGAAAATGTAATCACTCTTCTTGACAAAGCATTTAGCATGGGTTTCTATAAACAGGAGTGTTGTGCTTATACACAATTTACATTTTCAAGACATGAACCAGCTTTTAGTGGGGAGGTAGGGTGGGAGAGTGTCAATAGAGGTAAGTATTATTGGAAATACATTTTCAGTTTAGGAAAATGTTAACTTCCAAAACCTATTTACCTCTGCTGACACTGAGGCATAAAGATGGTACAAGAGTGGGGGAACTGCACTACATCCAGAAAAGGTATGCTCTTCACTTGGAAATCAGTTCCTATATCAACCGTCAGTATAGGCCAGTCCCAATCAGATAGCCAAGGTTCCACAACTCTGGGCTGGAATTAAGGGGTTGTAGTACCTATATCCCGCATTGGTGGCTAGAGCTATTGGACCACAATGTTATATATATGTATATACTTTTGATTGGATCCCAACATGTAGCCATAGAGTGATGTGTTTCGCACCACAAGAATCATGATGAAAAAGTAAGCAACACCTTAGTGGACAAACATTCTCCTCCACCTGAAGAAATCAACTAAGTGGAAAAGGTGCATTCCACTTGCCCCTAGAATTATGGAGAGGACAAGGAACCTGTGCTCAACCAAGGACCTAGGATGGGACCACTTTGCGTTCGGAATTATGAGGAGATAGTGGACCTCCTTCCATGAACAATATACAAAACCGACACTGATCAAAGAGAAAGGACATGCACACCCCAACCTGATAGCTTCGTGTCAAATCTGAACCAGAAATACAAGTAGGCTTTCGTGGAGGTTGGTGCTACTCCTACTGACATCTGGGAAAAACATCCAGGAACTCAAGTAGGAGGGCCCCCAACTTCACCCTCTTCTCAAAGAGTGGAGGAACACACTCACACACTCTGGAGGAAAAGCCTCTGTTCAATACTCCAGCAACTGGAAACTGGAGGTGGTAAGGACTCTTGAGCTCCACTAATAAAGTCTGGGGAGTAATACGCATTGTGGAGTCCTGAGGAACAATGCTCTGGAAACTGTGCAATAGGTGAACCTACATTTTTAAAAGCAAACTGACACCGATTTAGTCAACCTGAAGATTGGTAGGGATGGACAGAATCCCCTTTTGGCTTTACTCATGATAGTCCAGGAGTGGCAGTCCATAATAATTAGGTAATACCATCTGGTAGGCACCTAGATGGTCTTATGGAACACCCCATTTAGATAGAGCCTGTTGCAACCTGTAGTAATTATAGTGAATGTGGGTGCTAGTGCAGAATTGAAAAGAGAAAGCATACCTGCTTGGGCAACACTTGCCACAGATTGAGATCCAGTGAAGAAATAAAGGGACCCTGGAAGAAAAAAAAGAAAGAGTATATGACTGAGGAAAATACTCACCTCTGGTTAAAATCTAATAGATGTGGACAAAATAGCTACAGGTGGTAGTCAAAAACTCTCAGAAGAGGAAATTGCCAGATCATATAAGTAACGAGATAGGAAAGTATTAGAGGTAGTCCACATACCAACCCGCACAATGTCTTCAAGAAGGCAAGTCAACCAGGTAGCTAATGACATAGAGATATGACAAATCTGGTGAGATGTGACATGTAAAAGATTCCTCTCCTGTAATGATAGTCCATTATAGGCCATGTGAATCAAATTATGAAGCCACCTTGTTAGGGTAATGGGAGATAAATCACATGAAATATAAGGATTCCAATGAATGAACAATCAGTTCCTCCTACCTCAAAATGAGTTAGTATGAGCCATATAACACTTGAGAGCCCTAACAGGACATAACAAATGATCAGGATCCAAGCAGACATAAAGGTGAGAAATGGCTGGCAAATGGATTGGTGAGAAGAATCTTTCCCCTTTCCTGGCTGCCAGAGTCTTGAGAAGACTTATTGGGGTAAAGCAAGACAACTGTGGAATGATAAAGAGTCTGATGCATATGGATTGCAAACAATTCTGACTGACAATGTCCACAAGCCAACAAAAAAAAAATACAATTTAAGAGAAAGGTGAAACAAAGAACATGAAGCTAAAAGCTCAAAGGGAGAATGAGACAATGCATGTAAAACTGTAAAATCCCAATTTGGTATTTGAAAAGGTCATTTGGATCAAAGAATACGAATAATGGATAAAGATGCCTTATATAAAGCCATCATAGACAAAGCAACACCCATCTCAAATACCCGAGTCATATAATGGGATATTGTGGATATTTTAGGATGAAGAGGGTTTAAATCCCTTTTAATACACCACTGACAAAAAGTATTCCATTTCCGTTGATATACAACCATGGTTGGCCTATAGAGAGATTTAGTTAAATACAGAGAAACCTTAGAAGTTAAACTCTTATGTTGGGCAAAGGAACGCATAAATTCCATGCATGAAGATTGAGTTACGATGGGAATGAGCACAGTGGAGAAGATCCAAGGTACAAAAACAAAGGTCTCGAGAATGTATGCCTTCTTGAAGAGAAATCTGAGATACCACCATGGAATTGTCGGAATGTATCATGACAATTTTTCCCTTCAAGAGATACAGACCTTGAATCACTGCTTGGTGTACTGCAAGGAGTTCGAGAACATTGATATGGAGGGTAGATCCTTCTTCCATTCAAATACCCTGGAACTCCTGACCCTGAAAATAAGCTCCCCATCCCTGAAGAGATGCGCCTGTGAACAGTTGTATCTCAGGGCGAGGTAGTGGAATGGGTACTCCAATAGTAATGTTGTTCCAATCCAACCACCATTCGCAATTGACAATATTGCTCCTGAGTAATGAGACAGGATGATCAAAAGGATCAGAATGCATAATCTATTGCTCACACAGTGACCACTGAAGGGACCTCATATGTGCTCATCCCAAAGAAATGAGAGGCTCAAGAGATGCCCACATCCCCAAAAGAGAGAGAACCATCTGCTCAGTAGGAGAAGAAGACATAAGATAATAGTGGAGGTGGTGTAAATTGAATGTCCAACCCTGAAGCCAAAACATGGAGTACCAATGGATCTCTGGTGAAAGAACTCCAGATGTCCAGAAAGTGATGTAATCGTGCTCCCACTGCACCCCTGCCCATAGAATAGTCACTGACAGCATTGTTGATGGTCTGCCTGAGTCAAAGATCCTTGAGAATATGGATGGACTCTATTATGGGAACCAACAGACCTGGGAACCGAAGAAGGGGATTGGGAAACACTACGAGTTGACACTCCTAAATTAGCACCGGAAAGGTGAGAAGCCAATGACGATCAAGAAGAATGTAAACAAGCTGAATCAATTCATGATTCTAACATCTCTGGGACTCTGGCAAACAACATGGGATGGAGAAAAGGAGCTTCCCGTAACTCTCTGATGGCAGAAGATAGTAAACGAACACTTTCTAACAAAGTGTCTCTACCAAATAAATCCCAACAACAAACCAGCTAGAAAACCAGAGAAAACTGAAGAAGACAATCTGACTGAGGTAGATGTCAGCAAAATTCTCAAATTGCTGAGGGGAACATTAATAGGCTTCTGACAAAAGCTGGATCGAAGATAAATATCCCAGGACAATCGTGAAAGTAAGATGAATCCAAGAAAACTGTGATCTGTTTAAAGTGATCACAGGTTCCAAACTAACCTCCACACAAAAGGCATAGCTATCCCATCGCATAACTGAGCAGCAAATCTCCCAGCATGAACATCAATATCAGGAGGAGGAGGAAAACCAAGTAGTCATTTGCCGTCCTTTCTGCCAACTAGGAAGGAGTAGAGTCAAATGCAATAGGAGAGACCCCCAAAACTTCACAAACCCAAGTAACCAACTGAAGAGAAGGGGCTGGAGATTGCTGATCAAGATGATCCTCTGTTGAGGCCGACCTAGTAAAAGAAGAACCTGGAAAAAGCGAGTCAAAATTCTCCCAAGGTGGTCTTGGGTCATTTGCAAAAGCCACCTCAGAGCCCCCCCCCCCCCCGACCATACACCCTCGGTCTGCATATATGTCTCCATTTCACAACGGATCATATCATGGACAGCTTTAACTGAGAGTGACCCCTCCACTGGCCATTGACAAACACCAAATAGCAGAAGTGGAAGAAACAAGGTCTGGTTGGCCTCCGTTGTAGAAACATAAACTCAGGAATTCATACTCATCGAAGATATAACCATAGTAACGCCAACCATGTTCAAAGTTGCAACATAAATTGTGAATAATCACAACACTCCTGTTTATAGAAACCTATGCTAAATGCTTTGTCAAGAAAAACTGATACATTATCTGAATGAGGTGGTTATGTACAGTATCTAGTTAGAGGGCGCATTGAAGTTGGCGGAGGATTTTGCAAATTAAAATTTACCAAGGGCAATCGAGTGGGGTATAAAAGAATGGAGCAAGCATTTTCAATGCCTAGATGGGCAATGAATGGAAATCCCGGAGATCGAGAAATGGCTATAGTGTCAGCAGAGGTAAGTATGTTTTGGAATTAACATAAAATAAGCATTAAAAAGATTTTGGTAAAGATTACATTGTCAGTCCTAGCAGATAATGGCTGTGGTAATAGCTCCCAAATGCATTGGGGATATCCCATTTATCAGACAAAATCCAAATGCTGCTATTAAACCAGCCAGTAAACATAGAAAATCAGTTAAGGGTATGGAGTTGAGTGCTTACATCTACAATGTCTCAATGCCTTCCATGCTTCACTGTCTGCAGGCAGTTACCCTTAAAAGCTCTTATAGTTCCTAAAGTACAGATGAAACCACAGTGTATTCAATGACTTGTAAAAAGGGTGAAGGATGAGAGTTTCATATAGCAGAAATTTTAGGGTGGAAAACTATGTTAAGGTGTTGATTTGTTGCTCTTTTCTCCTTTTTCATATTTTAGAATTTTCCTTTTGTGAATTTTCTACCACTTTTTTATGCTGACTAGTAGCATAGCTAGCTATTTGCCAGTAATTCAAATATGCTACTCTTATTCATGAAAGTTTATTTGCAATAGTACTATATGCTTAACTTGTCCAGCCGCCATGGATTTTTAACATGTACTGCAAGATATAACACTATGTAAAATAGAAAATGTAATTTATTTATTACATTATCCATTATATATATACTGTGGTAACTTATGGTATACGTGGTCTTAAATATGTAGGACAAACAACTAATCCTTTACAACTAAGGATCAACCTACATAGATCTCAAAGTAATAAGTGTTTTCCTCATTCGATTGAAATAAATAATTTTAACAAACATTCATTTAATAATGTAAAAATTACTATATTGGAAAAAATATACAATGAAAATCTGTTAACAGAAAGAGGAGAATATTTTATCTTGAAAGAAAAACTATCCTTATAGATTAAACCAAGATTTTCAAAATAAAATTCTGAAGTTTTAAGCTAAAAATACTTGTATTAGAAACATGTTTCATATAAATATTTGCAGCAATAAACAAAATAAATGTAGGGGTAAAGGTAAAATAGAAAAAATAGAATGATTTTGAAAACTTTTGTAAAAATCTAGATTCTGCTCTTGACAGACCTGTCAACTAGGTAAAATTTATAATAAAACAGTTATTTGAATTAAAACGTACAAAACTTAGATATTTGTCAAAATACATGTTAAATTTTTAACTTCAAGATATTTATATTTAAGATTTAATTAACTCTCTCAACATGGCTCAGGCTCAGTCGATTTGACTAACCACATGACCTCTTTGTATTCATATAGTCTTTATAGATTTGATACTACTAATTTTTAATGTGGTATATATATCTTCACAAAATTTGGCAGTCTTTCAGTAAAAATTACAAGTCTTTCACATAGAAAAAATTATATTTTTTAGTGAAGTATTTCAAATAAGCTATAAAAAGATTTGTCCGTGAATATATGGAGTATTTGTTGTGAATAGTCCAGGCCCAAAGTGATTTTCATGTATAAATGAAAAATACTTTTCTTCATCTCAAAAATCTCAGATTTGACTTGTGTAATTTCTGAAACCCTCCTAAAAACATTTCAAATGTTTGTTTTCAGTAAATCTTTATATTTTATCTGTTATTTTCTCTACACTAACTTTATACAATTGGACCAACCTCATAACCACAAAAAAAAATAAAAAAATCTAAATAAATCTAAATTACCCATTTTTTCTTTCTTAAACGACTTCAAATTGTTACATGAAACTACATTCATTTATCCTAAGTAGCTTTAAGCTCATAAGAGTATACATCTATTTATAATTAAATTTTATTGTTTTATTGCCATTTAAACCATGTCTAACTACTATTCATTCCATTATAAGTCGTAAGTCACTTGTGGAATGTGGAGCTCACGTTATGCTATTGAATCATAAAATATAAAATGCATTTTTCTGGAGAGAATAATTTGATTACTGTCTGCCCTTTACGATTTTAGTGAAGGAGTGCAAGGGGGCCCGTGAGGGGGGGAGAGTGTCATGAAACCTTATAAGTGTAGTGAGTGTTTGTATAATACGCCTAAAGTAAAAATATAGCGTGGGATCACCTAGCCTAGGTCTAAGTGCATAAAATTTATTATGAAAATAAAATATTGATTCAATTTTAATCTTAAATTGTTTCTGAATTAAGGTATTTTCTGTTATATCACCAACATTTTTAATAAAAAAATAGACCTCAACAGATACTAAATTAAGAAATCATCAAATATTTTTTCAGTTTTGTTTATACATTTCATTTCATACTTTCAGTACATAGACTAACAACAATATTATGCTATACTTTTGTTGCTAAGCAACATGACATAAAAGCCATTTTTGGAACGTAGTGTTATAAAAATGCACTGGCTTTTCTATATATTAGAAGTTGTTAGTCTAACTGATTTTTACCAATAATTATTCTATAAATATGCCACGAATTAATTTCATGAATGATCTTACTTTTGATTGGCTCACAAAGGAATTTACCAACTGTACTTTTCTGCCTCTTTGTTGGTCAAGCTTGATTTCACAAAATTTATTTATTTCAGTTACGTATGAAATGTGAGATTAGGGTATACTATGGGGTGGTAGTATTTGCCTCATCATTTTTGACAGGCTATACACTAGTACTAAAATAGAGTTGAAAGATTTAATCAGGGTATTCAATGACTTGTAAAAAGGGCAGAGGCTGGGAGTTTCATATAATAGACATTTTAGGGTGGTTTCATTTCTACTTTAGGAACTACAAGAACTTTTAAGGATAACTGCCTTCCCACAACTGGCTGCAGTAGGAGTTGAGACATTGTGGGTGTAAGTACTCAACTTCATACCCTTAATTGATTTTCCATGTTTGCTAGCTAGTTTAACATCAGCATTTGTCTGATAAATGGGATATCCCCAACATATTTGGGAACTATTACCACAGGCATTATCTGCTATGACTTTAAGATGACAAATAGGGTTGACGATGGAATCTTTACCAAAATCTTTTTAATGCCTATTGTATACATATATATATGTACCTGTGAAGGTAATCATCCCATCTACCATAGCACAGATCCAGTCCACCAATAAAAGCATAGGTTTGGTCTATAGCTATGATCTTTTCATGATGAGCCCAGAACAGCACTCCTCCTGGCACATGATCTGGATGACGGAGGACCTAATCGTAGCGAATGAAAAAAGTGACTGACAAGAACATAAAACTTCAAATCCATGCAGAAACTACATAAACAATCATTATTTTTTCCATAAGATGTATTACTAAAAAGCCATCACTAATAATGATTCCAGTTTACATGTTCCTGTAGCTGATAAATATACCTTGATATTTGGGTGTTGTTGCACCAACTGCCTCTTGCTGTACAAGCTATTTATTCCAAGTGCCAGTTCAACTTCTTTGTAGAGAAGGACAAATATTTTAACACCCTGTTGCTGGATGAAAAATAAAAGAAAGTGATTTTCATAACATTTATTTTCAATATCCCAATAATGAAATGCAAGCTTATTTTTTTTCCTGCTCATTTTAAGTTAAAATAAAATAATGCACCAGACGTAAATTTTAGGATGTCTTACATGACCATCAAAGAATGTTCAATTTCAATTTTTGACAAGTGTGAAGATCAACATATTTAAAAATAAGCACACAACTATACAGGTTAATTCCATGCAGAAATATATAAGATAAAATCTTATTTTTAGAAAACCAGAAGTTCAAAAATGCTTTTGAAAAAAAAATTTTACATAAAATTATCAATATTACTAAGATCTTTTGAAAAACGTTGATTATAAGGCAGCTATAAGAAAATTGTCAGTACATCACATTAAAAAACACAGTTATATACGTACAACAGATTTGTGTTGGGAAAAAAATTGTAAAGGCTTCACTGACTACTTGTTTTAAAGCAATACTTTAGGTCAGATGAGTTTTAGGAAGAAATTTTTTAAAGCCAATCTAAGTTAGAGAGGTGTGACTGAGCAAAATTTAGACCAAGCATTTTAAGGTTTCTTCTTGTCTTACTAGAAAATGATAAGGAAGCCATTTATAAATTCCAGAGGCACTCAGTAGATCCAAAATGTTATTTTTACATGCCTCTGATTTTGAATCCAAAATAACCAAATTCAGATGATTGTAGAAACAAAACACACACAGTTTACGTGATTTATTACTAATGAGTAATCACATCATTAAAATACTGAATACTAACATGTCATGCAAATAATAATGGAATGAATGCCATTTATTAGTTGAAAGCACTATCAAAACTAGAATGGAACTCAACAGAGTGCATACCTCCACCACACAGCATTGATCGTATTCGGCCCTAAAAAAATACGAAAATGTCTGCATGTCGTCGTTATGAACTGACACAGACCATTTCTGGTGGGACAATGAGGAATAATATTCTACATATGTACACCAAGTTTCATCAAAACCTGATAATTTTTGACTGAGTTATAGAACAAAAATAGTGTACAAAATCAGTTCCTATGTTAATAGATAAGGATTTTTTGTATCTTGCTGTGACCGTGATCCTCCAAAAACTAATCACTTCTAAATTCCTATAAATATATAGGGTAACAGCAGTAAAACAGCAAAAACATATATAATACATTGAAAAGGTCAAGGGGATGTCTTTAATTCTCCAGAAAATCACAACACAAAAGCCATTTTATATGTTTATACAAATAACTACAGAAAATTAAAATATTTACATTAGTTAAAACAAAAAGTATGAGTGTCTACATCCCAGCTTTCTTGAATAAAACACTTATGACTCTCAATGCATATATGGTAAAATTTAGTTCTCTCAGGCAAATCATTATAAATATGGTGTTCTCTTTCTATCGAACCATTTCATAGATAATTCATAAAAAGTCATCCTCCATTAGTGTAGAACACACTAGTAGTTTCAACATCAAGCTATGACACAGTACATAGAAATCCTGAATATGCCAGGTACTACTATATACATATAATTTATAATACATACTGCTTTACGTTGAAGAATTTTATCTAAGCGCCACCTTTCACCATGAATTACTGGTCGTTTTAAATAGATTTCTGGACTTAACCACCAGTCTGTAATGAAAATTTCTTCTTGAGCAAGTTGCAATGCATCAGCCACAGCTTCAAAATAAGTAGCACCATCTATAAACCTAAAATAAACAATAATAAAAGTATCTTTATCAAGTAACAATAATATCTTGAAATTACTATCAATATGAAAAATTTATTTATATCACAAGAACACTCACATGTAGACTAGAAAAAATGTAATAGTTCCAAAAAAACGTTCTATAAACATCTTTTTTTTACAAAAACTTAATTTTTTTAAATTTTTAACAAAATAATTCTCTGTAAAATTCTCTTTTTAAATTTATATCATACAACACTAATTTAATCAAATAAATCTTCTGTTACCAGCGGCAAGAAACATTATTTCGAACAGGAGCAAAAGAATCATAACGGTTCTGTTGTGTAAAATCTCTAGCAGATGTGTTGGCAACTTCCATGATATATTGGGCCCACTCTTGTTGTTTTCGTTTAGTCCAACACTTGACCAGCAACTTTCTAAGTAAAAATAGTTTTATGTAATGTAACTGAGATGTAAAACATTTTTAAAAAGCTAATACCTATATTGATATAATCCATTATTATTGTAAATGTTTTAACTGTAAATGAAATTATTCACTATGATGAAGAAATAACTAATATTTGTGACTAGACATAAGGGTGAATGGTTGGTTGTTTCAGATATTTGCACAAAGTTACACAAGGGTTAGATTAGAAGAAAGGCAGATAGGCTACAACACGTACCTCCAGCTCTTAAGCTACTCTAATTTTACTCTTAGAAGTCACTAACAGCCCAAATCTTCTGTTACCAGAATTTATTTATTGATGGATTGATAGAGATATTTCTCAATTCATATGGATCATTAACAATTGATGTGTTTGAAGGAAAACAAAGTTTGATAATAAACAAGATTACGATACTTATGATATACAACATTGTTTATTGACAAAAGGGGGACAAAGATAAACGTTTTGGAATTCTATCACATTCCATCTTCAGTATCTAAAGCAAAATAAAATAAATTTACATAAGTCTTTGGACATTGTTAAAGCACAATTGCTAAATATAACAATAATTAAACAAATAAAACACAAAACAGTAATCATGGGGAGAAACTACAGCAAGAAAACACAACAAAAAAAGTAAAATTAGTAATACGAACATATTAAAAAATGTATAATTTAAATGAAGACTGCACGTTGTTCAGTGTTGGAGAGTGCTGTTTGATGTGGAGGGTTTCTTTAATCAATAATTCCAGGTCAGTATTAGACTTGCAGAGGATAGAGAAATTTCATAGTATAGGTTGATGTCCTGTTTCTTCACTATGTTGGCATATAGAAGAAACACAGGGGTTATTCAGTGTTTTTTTTGCATTTTGATGGAAATTCCCATATGTTCATAGGCTCTGACTTTTAAATGGCATTTGGTTTTGCCAATAGAGGAGGCCTTACAGTTTCCACACATGTAAAGATAGACAAGCCAGGAACATAAGGAATGGGGAGGAGATCTTTAGTAGAGAAAAATTTTTTTATGCATGATGTGGATTTAAAAACTAATCTGAAATCCACTTGAGGGGAGTTTCTTTGTTAGGAAGGTGTTGGTAATGTTTTCTAATAAGTGTTGTGAATAGCAGTTACGTTTCAGGATATCACGTAAGAACGAAATTTCAGAGTGCTCCACATATCTTAATCTACTCTGAAATTTCGTTCTTACATGATTTAATATTTATTAAACTTTACACTAGTCTTGTCAATGTATATGTTAATCAAAACATCCAAAAATTTACAGCATATAGGAGCTTCACTTCACGTTTCTCAGTCAATTTGTTTACTGGTTTAAACAATGGTTCTTTTCATCTTCACGTTATTACTAATGATAAATATTCTGAATTTTTTGAATATGACAACAGCATATTTGGACTAATTATTTTTCTAATATGATTTTAACTGAACACATGTATGAACAAACAACTCCAACCAAAACACACATGTTCACTAGCGATGTTAAACTAAAGCAACATGAAGTGTGAGCCAATCACGGATTTAGCTGTGTTATAATTACAAGTATTTTGTAATTTGATTATTATGGATTAATGGTGAGTTGTGTTTAGAAATATTTCACTGTTTTTCCATTTGCATTGTTTATTCCAGAAACATGTTACCCATGTTTTTGCTCTATCTATACAAGTTTAATATGGCCAGAAATATTTTCCCCATAGATATTTTTCTTTCTAATAAATTTGTGAATAAACAATATTTCTCTATTTTAGAACAGCCTCTCACTTTCCAATGTTCTTGTTATGTCTCACAGTTAAGTTACCTGGAGAGGTTTGAGATTAACAGGCCATGAGGTATTCCAGTGCTGATAATCCCTTGTTCCACATGAAATCCTTGATCCATCAAAAGAACAGACTTGATGATTCCATCCCGAGGTCGAATGTAGGCAATGAAGTTGTTTTTACAGACAAGCCACCTAGAAAAAATTTTAAAGAATTAAAGTACAATAACAAAAAAATTCCAAGATGAATTATTTAGGTAAGTATATATAATCACCTATTCAGCTTCTTCATGGGCAACCTATACTTATAAATATAGAAGTAAATTAAGTAAAATGCTAAAAAATAAAATATAATTTGAATATATATAGATTAAATCATATTCTGTTCAATGATGTCACACAATAAACCCTCAAAAAATAAATTTATAAAATTGATTTCTAAACAACAAAACCATAGCACTAAATGCAAATGTATCACTAAATTATCCTACTTTGATGAATACTTTAGCAATAAAATATATACTTTACTCTCACAATATCTGAAGTCTTAAGGAGGAAAGATAGATAAATACAGTATTGACCTATAGAACATATAAGATCTGCACAAATAATTTAACATAAAAAATAAACTGCCTAATGCAATGTGGATCAACAAAATTTCTCTATCTTAGAATATCCACTCACTTTTCAAATATTGGACAAAGCTGCCATCTTTTGAAATAGAGGTACTTTTAAATAAAATAAAAATTACAAAGTTAAAAAAAAATTCAAATGTTAGATAATCTATCTAAATGTATACATGCTAGTATTACTCTATTTTAACACAGACCAGCTAATGTAGGTATATACAAATGCATAGACTTTATCTCCTATATTTTTTTTTATCTGTTTAGGACTGAGCTGTTCAGTAACTACATTTTTAAACCCTGAAGTGAAATTCAATCAGTTACTTAATCTAGTAGTTAACACTTTAACAAACTGTTGATCTAAGCTAATCTACTTGTCATTTTTTTACATCACATCCCAAGTAATGTCTCTCTAAGCCACTCTATCTCTCTCCTGATACTTTCTTACAATACATCCTACGTAGTATTTACATAAGCCACTCTCTCTCTCTCTCTCTTGTTACTTCCTTACATAACATCCTAAATAGCATTCACCTAAGCCACTCTCTCTTTCTTTTTCTTGAGACTACCTTTTACAGCATCCAACATAATGTTTTTCTAAACATCTCTCTCTTACCCTCATCACTTTCTTACATCATATCATATTTAGTGTAAACCTAAGGCCATACAATAAATTTCAGTGTAATTATAGCACGTATGAACATATATCATTTCATTAAAAGTAAAAACAAATTTGTGAAAATGAAATCTTCTAAACATGAACAAACTGAGCTCGATGTCTTGGAAAACACAAAAGCCATCTTCAACTTAGTACTTAGTTTTATTAGTCATAACTTTTAACAATCAAGAACATACTTATATTGTTGCAGACACATTCCTTGTATACTATAGTAATTATAAAATTATATAAATATATATAATCCAATATTTAATGCATAAAGTATAGTAGCTGAGAAAGCTTCAATTTCTTCTTTAATTGACATTTTTATTGTGATGCTCTCTTTCTGCATTTGTGGGAAGAAAACAAATTGAACCACATATTTTCACAAACTTCATTACTTTTTTTCATAGTAGTAGTTTTGGTTTATTACTTAGTATTTATTGTTGAAAAAAAACGTACTATCTTTAGAGAGAAAACATTAACAAATTTTTCTCTTTAAAAGTGATTTAAATGGTATTCCCATAAGACATTTCTAACAGTGCATTTAAAAATGTTATGAAAAGGTAAAAAACAAAATAATAACCGTAAAATAAATGGGTGGTTCAACTGATTTTCATCAAAATTGAAAGAAAAACTCAAAATACTGTACTTTCAGTGAGCTCCAAAAGCACATACAGTCAAAACTACAAATTGCTTATAGACATTTTCATAATATACCATATTTCGAAATTAAGTAGAACACGAAATTTAATTGTAAAACATACTAATAACTTTAGTACATTCTGTAACAATTACATAAGAATCTAAATTTCATGATGATGTTCTTTAATACCTTACTTGCTCATATACCATGTAGTTTCTAAATGATTTGAGTTGTTATTATACATACGAATTGCATATTTTGGTGTTTTTATCTTCAGAATTTTGCTTCTTGTTCTATTTGTTAATTGGCCTTTGCTTATTAACAACCCTCAACTGAACAAATGGTGTTCATTATGACTTTATCTGCTTGTGTAACTCAGATTTATATATATATATATATATATATATATTTCACATAACTATTACTTTGAAATGAAAAAATATACATTTGAGTGTAACCATCAAAGATGTACCTTTTCCTCCAGCTGCTACAGAAATAAAAGAAAATCCATTTAAACCTCATACAAACAGTTACAACTTGATGTCCACCTGAGCGTTTTTTTACTAATCCTTCCTTGCCTTTTTGGCCCAGAGCTTCAATAAAGGAGACAGGGCTTATTTCCAAAAACTTTAGCTAAAAAAAGAAACGAAGCAAGTTTCTGTAAAGGTTTAAACAGTTGAACTTGTCACAAACAAAAAAGAATCAATTTTGATAAATTTTCTTTGTAGTTACGTAACAACTATTTTTTTAAGTTTTAATCAAAAAATAAGTACATTTTCTATAGAAAATAAATTTTCTTAACATGTAATTATTGTATACTGTTTAGCTGTTAAAACCATTTAAATGAGAATTCATTCACACTTGATTTTAGTGCTTCTCAAACCAACCAACAAATACAAATCAAACCAAGCTCAAAAGTTACATGAAAAATATATTTTTCAAAATGGATGAGACTATTTCAAAGAGAATAAAAATATTATGAATAAAACCAAGTATATAAAGTTACTACTTCATGGACTACTAACATACACTCAGACTGTAAAGTTACCTCATGCATTATTAAAATACGTCACCCTTACAAAACAAATAAGACTGGAAATATCAGATGAAAAAAAAATGTATAATTTGTTTTTTGTTTCCTAGTAAACTATTACATCACTACACCTACTACTAATGTGATTTTTATACAGCTGAATGTTAGTCATATGACAGTAAATGCTGATTAATCTTTCTTCTGAAAATTAAATCTAAATAAATGTTTCATGAACATGTTGACAAAAAATCAATTATATTGTAGTAACAATATATGTACAAAGAATGTATCTTTTTCTAGTATTTCACAAAAACAACATTTTTGTGTAAATTTTGTCATCACCTGTAAGTTATTCTTGATTATAATTTTGACTTATGTAAATTTTTACGTTATGTTCAAATGTTCTTCTCGATAAAGTCTTATAGACTGAACATATATGAAAAAACTGATTGTCAAAGAAATATTCCTACATCATCAAAAGTCTGACCCTGTGACTTATTAATTGTGATTGCAAAAGCAATGAATTTTATGGTGAAAATTCAAAAATGCATAACTTTTCATTAAAAATTCATATAATTTTTTTGCCTAAATATTTTAAAAATCTCTTACCAAAGGCAAAAAACATCAATAATTGAAGATAGCTTTTATATATATATACGGAAACATCTGTTAGCTGAGTGCTTGCACAAATCATAAAATATAATGTTTATAAATGGAACCATCGCCTCACGTAGATGCATAGATCTTAAAATATAACATTCATAAATGGAAACATTACGTAAGTACCGACATTCTCAGTGGCAAGATAATTCTTAAATAACCATATTTTTTCTGTGTGGTAAGTATCACATCTTTGTGTGTTGCAGGCAAGAACTTACATGTGGAATAAGCACAGTAGGGGTTCACTTGCAGGAAAACATTTAGTAATGACTGTTTTTCAAATTTTGTTGAAATATTACCAATCCATGGTAGTTTTAGGTAAACTGGGCACTTGTTAGGACCAAATTTTGGATCAGTTGAGAAGCTCGCAATTTTCCTTAAAGTATCTACATGAGCCAAAGTTTCCATTTATGAACTTTATATTTTAAGATCTGTGCATGAACTCAGCTAACAGATGTTTCTATATATAAAAGCTATCTTCAAGTTTTGTACAAAGAAATACCTTTTAAAACATCAATAATGTATTGTAGCACCATCTATTGCTTTGAAAATATATTTAAGTTGTTTCTGACATATACAGTCATTCATGTTTATTATGCAATCTGTTATCTCTTATTTAATCTATGTTTCTATTCATATTTTTCTGAATATTCAAAGAGCTTGCTGTGAATGTGATAATAAATATATAAAAAATTAATTAAAATAAAACACTAACATTAGATCCCAATTCAACTGGGATTTGAACTTGAGATTTCCATATGACAGTCAAGCCACTGTGACACCTACTGTGTCTTTGTAACCAAACGTTAACAAATAATTCAAATTTCTAATTTAAAAAAGTATCATGCTATTGTGTTTTTTACTAATATTCCAATATCTTTCTCTAAACATGATGAGTTAATAATTTAAAAAATTATAAAACATTCCCACTCGAATTTAATTTGAGCTCAAGACTTTCCCTTGAAACAAATCACTAAGCCAATTTCAATGTTAACAATAGAAGGTTGAGAACGGATTTTATTATACAGATACTTCTACATGAAAAGATAAGCTTACTTTAACAGTACTTTATTTTTACAAACAACTTTATTAACTCTCTTGCTATGAGTTTGGTTGAATCGACTGACCTCATGACCATTTTGTACTCATTTTTCACAAAATTTGGCAGACTTTTAGTAAGCATTACAAGTCTTTTGTACACAAAAATCAGATTTTTTAATCTAGTATTTTTACTAAAGATGTGTCCATGAATATATTTAATATTTCTATATACTAGTTCCAGTGCAAAGTGATTTCCACGTTAAGATTAAAAATACTTTTCATCTCAAAAGCCTCAAATTTATTTGCATAATCTCTAAAACCTCTTACTCAGTAAAACTTTATATTTTATGTTATTTTCCTTAGCCTAAACTTATACATAATTGGTCGATTTGACTGACCTTTTAACCACCACAAAAAAACATTGAAATCAAACTAAATTACTCTTTCTTTCTTGCTTGAACTGAAAGTAAAATTGATAATTCTCTTTAAGGAAAACAACATAACATGTCATTTGATTGATGAAAACTTTATTGGTTATAAATAATATAGTATCAGCAATTTCTGAAAGAGAAGATGTGACAGGTGGGCATGGCAAGAGGGCTCTGCTTGTTTATTTCATGGCTCTGTAATCAAATAAGATTGAAGGCTATGAAAATTATGCTTTGCCTGAGCAATTACAATACTATACTGAGACATTTACGTTATATTTTGTACTTCTTGGAGGGGGTGGTAAATAAATTGGAGAAGAGGGGATGCCTAGAAAGCAAATGTTACAATTCTCACACTCAGGGAAATTCTAGATTTTTTTAGACATTGAATTATAAAAGTAAAAACTTATATACTATTAAAATATGGATTATTAACCATGTTTTTATTGCACATTTATTGGTATACCATGAAAAGAAAATAGCTTAATTCAATTTTGAATGTAACTCTCTAAAACTTTGTGACATGTGCAGAAAAAGATGCTCATGGTAAGAGGGTTAATTATTGAAAAAAGTTATTTTATTAGATACATACACATCATTTCACAACTCATAGTTCAGCTTAGTGTAGTGTTGTCAAATAAGAGAAACAAATGCTTGTTAATATGCAGTTTTACTTAAACTAAGTCACTGAGGGTGTTGTTCACCATCTCTACTGACCAGATGGAAGGCAGCTAGTCAGCAGCACCCTATCACCCACCATCCATATTAAAGAACTGACATTTACTCTTATGATGCACCCACAGCTTAACTCTTTGACTATAGGCAGGTGCATTACATACTATGTAACACCAAAGTAACCATGAGATTAGTCATACAATAACTTTTGATGATATATGCATATCTTCACAAAATTTCAGACCATCAGTAAAGATGGCTTTTGTACACAAAAAATTAGATATTTTAGTTAAGTATTTGAATTAACAATTTACTTGTGAATTTTTGCTTTCTGAATGTTGACTATCCAACATGCAAAGTAATTTTCATGTTAAGATTAAAAATACTTTTTCATCTGAAAACTGTCATATTTCATTTGCATAATCTGTAAAACCTTCTAAATAAACATCAAACGTTTTTTTTTCAGAAAAACTTTATATTTTATCTGTTATTTTCTCTACCATAACTCTATACAGAATCAATCAAACTGACTGACCTTGTAATCACCATAAAAAATTATAAAATAAATCTAAATTACCCTTTTTTTTTCTAAAATGACTTTAGATTGTAACATGAAACTAAATTCATTTATCCTAAGCAGCTTTAAATTCAAAACAGTATACATCTATTTATACTTAAATTTTATTGTTTTATTGCCCTTTGAACTGTATCTAACTGCTAATCATGCCATTATAAGTTGTAAATTACTTGGAGAATGTGGAGCTCATGTTATGCTATCGAATTACATTACCCACAAGTTACTCCAAGCTGCTCACGTGCATGCTTCATGAAACATTTTAATTATATTATTATTATTAATTATTTTACCTAATATAACCTTAACTAATCTAAATAGATCCCTATTTATACATTTTAGTTACTTTTATAATAATAAATAAAGAATAAACATGAAAAACAAGAAATAAAATACTTACCCGGGGCTTTTTTTTTTTTTTTGTTGTCGACTGTTGATGACACTTAATCCTACTTTTTTTAGACTAATGACAGTAATGCACTAAATAATTTTTATTCAATCAAATAATGCACCAAAGACATAGAATAATATCATGCAAAAAGCAGACAATTTTTGCTAATTATCACAATTTTTCTGGCTTTCTAACTATGTGACAAGAGCTGTTACAAATTCATTTAACCTAGTCATTATCTTTCCCATGAGAATGAAGCTTGTACTCACAGAGAAAATTACAATTCTCCATTCAGAAAACAACATAATATAATACTTCATTTGATAAATGAAAACCTTGGCTTTTTATTGGTTGTACATAATATAGAATCAAACATAAGAGAGAACTATTAATAAATCCCAAAAGAGAAGATGTGACAGGTGGGTTTGGCAAAAGGGATCTGATTTTCTATTTGATGGTTTTGTAACCAAACAAGATTAAAGGCTATAAAAATTAAGGTTTTTCTGAGTAATGATGATTTTATAGTGAGTAATTTACGTTAAATTTTGTACTTCTTGGAGAGGTGGTAAGTAAATTAGAGAAAAGGGGATGCCTATAGAAAATATGTTTCATTTCTCACACTAAGGGATATTCAGGATTTTTTAAAATATTGCCTTATAAAATTAAGAAATTAAAACTTATATATACCATTCAAATGTGGATTATTAGCTACACTTTCATGGACCAATCATCTGTTTGGTGCATAAAAATAATTTAGAAAAATGTGTTGTAAAATTTGAAGCTTGTAGACCTCATTGGTTTATTTGTTAACATATTAGACTATTACTTACTGTCTCAGGATGACACCTATAAATGGGTATAGCAAGTAAATTCTTCAAATAGTCTTCTAGTTGTGCCTACAAAGAAACATTTTCAGATTTATTTCACTTGTATGTGTAAACAGAAATATATATTTTCATGGCATAATGTTCAAAATTTATTCATACTCATACAAAATTCAAAACATATCAAAAATAGGATGATTCACTAATATAATATTTAGAATTAATAAATTTGTTATAGTTTTAATAGAACAGGATAAAACTTCTCTAGTAAAAAATAATAAGTATTGATTTATTTTCAAGACATCTATCCACTCTAATACCTCACATAACTTGTGTAATCCTACGAGTACAGTATCAATATTATCAGTTATCAAACAACTGTTACACTTTTCCATTATTCACCATGAAACATTACCAATCTTAGATGTTTTCAATTTAGTCACATCAATACCAAATTTCACATAAACTAGAACAAGTTTCCTTTTACTTACAGAGAATTAAACCACATTTTTACTTGCAATTGTTATCAAACAAGCTCATGTGGTATTTTAAAGGTGAGGTGTGGAAATTATATTCATTGATATCCACCATGTAAGATCAAGATTCATAAAAAACATCATACTCAGGAAGAATTCTGCAAAGGATAACTTGTACATGGATAGTAAAGCAAAAGATGGAAACATGCATAACAAACAAAGGAAAACAATCTTCATTTTACAGTATAAAACACTTGGGTCTAACTCTAAAATACTGACTGGCTTCAAGATAGAAATAGTGAATAATATTTACCATCTTATGTTTTTAGATGCTTTTAACATCACTTCGATGGCAGTTTTATTATCATGTACTTATTTTCCAGTTCCATTTCTTCTTTCTACATTTCAAATTTTGTTTTTTCATAACTTTGTTTTGCAATTTAAGACCTTTGATTTCTCTTTTTTACCTTCATGAGTTATATGCAATGAATCATTAATATAAAACTGCAAAAAATTAAGATGATCACTCTTAAATTACATATTGTGTATTTCAAATACCAAATGTGCAAACAGCATTTAAACAACACTTTATTGCAGCCCAACAACCATATATTTAACTTAGTATTAAAACTAATCATAACAACTATTTAAACCATACATGATAGAAAGGATATCAAACAGTTTTTGGATATTTAAAAAAAATGCCAACCCGATAAAAGAAAAGTAATTTATTCTTAGAAGAAAAAAAAGTGTTTGGTATATGGGAGTTTCAAAAATGAAAGATCTAGGGGTGTCTTTTTATAAAAGCAAAATTATATTTAGTTAGATTTTCGTGAAGCATACAGAAGGATCATTTCTCTGTTTAGTGTTCTCTCAACATTTTATTTGTTGCAAAATGTTAAGCAATCCATTTTTTATGAAATCAATAACTGATAATGAAAATCACAAAGTATCAGGGCACACTCAACCTCTTGCTTGACTATACTACTACTGATGAATTCTGATAACGAGTGAAAGGCATAGTCTACAGTGGCCTGTAAGAGACAGATAACTGGAATATAATTACAGCAAAATGATGAAGTAAAGAAAATAGAGTAAAAACAACTATTTTCAGTCTTAATGTGATTTTCATCACATCTGCTACCTTTTAAAGGGTTTACACACACATATATGTATATAAATACATGTGTGTGTGTGTATTCTACACTATATATATAATTTAACATCCTTTAACTCGAGGCATGGACTACATCCATAGTTAAAGAATGCATTTCAAATGTTTTCTTACAGTTTACTAAAAAAAAAGGTATCTTATTACAATAGCAAGAAGAATTAGCTACACTACCATAAAATCCAATAATTACATTGAGGTTCACAAACATATCTTATGTCTCCCAAATCAGAAATGAAAGGCCTGTCCTCAAAGAGTGAAAAGAATCAGTATGAGACTGATAAAACTACCTTCACAAAGCACAATCTCTCTGTAGCTATTCAATAAGAAAAAAGGAACCACAATGCAAAGTTTCTCTGTTCCAAGCAGTCCTGTATAATCAAGGTAAAACAGGACATAATGCAATTATCCCATTAAACAGTAGATAAGTTACTTCACTGAACACACTACAAAACAAGACACACCTCAGGTTGAATTTTGCACATGACATCTAGATTTAGCTATGTGCAGTTTCAGAATTAGAAATTGGAAAAAATTAAAAAATTTAATACAGATGAAATATACACTATAGGAGAATGACGGATGCTAAATACTACACATTATCTTAAAAGATTAATATTTTTACTGGATGTTTTCTATCCCTAGCTTGGCAACTCTCTTTGTGAAATAAACCTAGAAATTAACTGGATTACATAACTTTTAAATGTAATCTATTTCAATCACCACTACACTTGTAGCTATAACAACAGTGCCATTAAATGTAATACTATACGTTACCTTGCAAATACAGAGGTTGAATACATTATATTAAAGCAATTTTGGAGCCTCATCACATCACTACCATCCATGTTTCCATGTCTAATCCCGTTCTGTTTGATTACCTTTCATCTTGACAATAGCCCTGCAATATAGTTTCTATTGCAAAAGGCTTTACTATTCGCCTGTCATGTTCAAAGCACACTCATCTTCCCTACATGCATTCCATAATCCATATAGTGTACAAGCATAATTTCCCAGCACCCATTTCAACAGCACAACCACACAGAAATACATTAACATTGTGTCCAGAGACTTGATTATGTCTTGTTAAGAAATAGCTTGAGTATCCATTTCATTCTTCAGCTGCTTAAGATATGCAGCAGTTGAATGAATATGTCATGGAAGTAACCTGCATACATGTGACTTGTGTCACTTTTCCATATGTAGATCCTTCTTGATTATGAGCATTCTGTTGTCTGAGACATGTGGACAACTTCTGTCACTGAGCTTTGTGTTTGTGGATTCTCATTTTTAAAACACAGCACTTTGCTTACCATGGATGGGGTATGACTTATTTCAGGTCTCTTTTATGGATGATACTGGTGCCCCAAGTTTATCCCTAGTTTTTTATTTTCCAGCATTGTTAAGTATAAAAGATATCTATGTCTTGGAAATTCTAAGTTCCATATCTAAACACATCTTTATGATCCGAGTACATGAATGTTTTGTATCAGAAAAGGGTTATTCCCACAAAAAATGAGGATCAATTTCAATGTTATTATACTACTTGTGTACAAAACACTAAACAATGTCAAAATGTAGTTCTGATATATTCTATTCAACCATGACTTTGTATTGGCTATGGTTGTCACAACTTGCTGATTTGTATATTCAACCATCTTGTATTACTTATACATATATATATATCTACATGCAAGTAATTTCAACATATACAAAATCAAGACAATACTTTTTTGTCCTCATACTCTACAGTCTAAATTGTGAGAGGCATTAAGGTTTAGCATACAAATGAAAAGCATACAATTTCCTTAAAAGTAGCAAACAATTATACAGTTGCATGGAGTGTTCTAATTTTTCACATTCTTATTGTAATGGCTTTGCATAATAGCAATATTATTTTTCAGCAGAACTCTGCCTGGAGTGACCATTGAGAAGTACGGGAGTTGCTAAGCTGGACCTCATCCGATCTGGTATAGAGGAGTTAGTGGTTTAGCTCATCATGGTGTTTCAACGACTTAATAGTCCAGTAATGGCCACATCTTTTTTGGACTGGCAGACTTTTATACTCGAGTGTGCCTTTTCCTAGACTAAAAGTCTACTCAGCGCAAGTTTGTGGATGTTCTTGGATAGTTCAAGAACTAGCTTGTCCATCATTAGATAAGATTCTGCTATCTCACCTCAGACACTCATCTGACCAAAGCTGTTGGTACTCCCTGTGGATGGCTAAGTTAACTGTTACATGGCATTTAACACTAACAAGACCCAGGTAGTACCGTCAACTGTCATAAAAGTAACAGAGCCTAGAAGAATATAACTTATAAAAGCTTAAGAACCTGTTCTATGGTTTTATATATAGTTTAAAAGTACTTAGATGTAGTAATGTATGTCTAGCGACATCTCTTAAAAATATATTAAATGAATGATTCAATAAAATTTTATTTTGATTTGTTTAGCAAGCAAGAATATATTTTTAACACAGAATACAAACTGTTCTTACCCGCCTTCTGTCAAGAAGGTCATGAGCTATCAGAGCTTCTGGCCGTTGAGGGAAGCGTGGAAGACTTTTTTTACCTTTTTTCTTGCAAACCTTATGATAACTCTGTCTACGTTCTTGATGTCTGAGACAACAAAAGATGTAAATCATCTTAAAGATTTTGACAAACTTTCCTTACAAAATATTAAAAATTATGTTTTCTAATACACAGTTATGAAAATAAAATTCATAATCACAATTACAGAAAACACACCAGCATTTAGGTGATAACTATGAGTTTTAAATTGATTTTTGCAACTTTTATAAGACTGTTCTGAGACAATGCCTGAAGATCAACTGAAGTATTACAAAAAAATCAAACCATGAAAAAAAATTTCTTTTAAAAGTTCATACACCCAACAGAACAATTCGCTCATGTTTAATTTCTTCCTGAGCCTCAAATTAGACTTTAGTTAATCTGAAAATTTTGTCATCCCAACAATACTTGTTTTCAGTCTCACTCTTGACAAAGGAATTTATGAAATATTGTGTGTTAAATATAAGTGACTAGTGCATAGCCAATCAAAAATGATGGAGCAGGTATTACCACCCTCACCTCATAATATACCCTAACCTCACATTTCATAGCTGAAATAAATAAATTTTGTGAAATCAAGCTTAACCAACAAAGAAGCAGAAAAGTGCAGTCAAGGCAGTCAAACATTGGTAAATTCCTTTGTGAGCCAATCAAAAGTAAGATCATTCATGAAATTGATTTGTGGCATATTTATAGAATAATTATTAGTAAAAATCAGTAGATTAACAACTTCTAATATATAGAAAAAGCCAGTGCATTTTTGTAATACTACATTCCAAAAACGGCTTTTATGTCATGTTGCTTAGCAACAAAAGTATAGCCTAATATTGTTGTTAGTCTATGTACTGAAAGTATGAAATGAAATGTATAAACAACAAAACTGAAAAAATATTTGATGATTTCTTAATTTAGAGTCTTTGTTGATTAAAGAGTTTCATTTTTTATTTCAAATGTTGGTTATATGACAGAAAATATCTCAATTCAGAAATGATTTAAGTTTAAAATTGAATTGATATTTTTACTTTCATGATAAATTTTATGCACTTGGCTCAAGGCTAGGTGATCCCACACTACATCTCTAATTTAGGCATATTATACCAACATTTACTACACTAATAAAGTTTCATGGTACCCCCTCCCCCTCGTGGACCCCTTGCACCTCATCATTAAAATTGTAATGGGCAGACAGTAAGGGAAGTATTCTATATGGACAAATGCAATTTAGCTTTCATAATTTCTCCTATTTTAAGAAATCAAGTGTGATGTGTCCTTAAACTATGATATCCGAACATTGCTGTAGCTCTCTTTAACATCAAAAAAGGACACTTATCTAATCACTTTTAATTCCCATAAACTGCCACATCACTAACTCTTTGTTAAATTATTAATACCTCCAACTCTTTTGGAGTTCTAACAGAATTTGACATTAACATGCACTGCATTCTGATTCTGAGTAAATTATGAATTTTATACCATTTCTATGATGATTCCATTAGGTTATTAATATCAGTGTTTAAGGAATTCAGACACTATATCAAACAATTAAATTTGTCAGTAAAATTTGTAATATAATCAAAAACAACCAACAAATACTTGTACTATAGAACAATTTGTGCATTTTAAAAACTTTCAAAAGAAGCAATTCATAAAATACCTATGAAAAGCTAAGATACAACAATGCTCCTTCCTTAAACAGGAACATTAAGGAATCTTCTGTACTTTCATGTTTTATGATGGTATAACACCTTTTTACATAATGCTCTCATTTACAGCGATGTTGCATCAGAAATGAGACACTTAACAACAGTACATTGAAACATTTTATGCTTCATTAATCTGTCACACACACTCTGAATAAGATGATAGCTACCCCCTCTCCTTTCCCTTTCCTTTATCTCATGATTACAATGATATCCTCACATCAGTATCTTTCAACACTCAACCTAAGCCAAGCTGCAAATCACTGAACTATGGCATAAAACAACTATTTCAGAAACTTAGGAAATTCACTAGAAAACGTGCAAGACATTATCAAAATTTTAGATTTTGGGTTACTACTGCTTACATAAATGCAAGTTCAATATGACAATTTATTCCATGAAAATAACAGTTTTACATTAAATGTAAGGAAGGAGCTAAACACATACCTTATTGTAGTTTAAAGATTCAGAAATCAGATACTAATACTGATATAAAATGATCTCACAATACTTTTTTTTTACAGGATAATAAGAGTATTACAAATATTTTATTGAATAAGAAATATGTAAAAACTACACAAGCAAAAGAAGGTTTATATAAATAAAATGCAGAAAAGAAAAATGACACACCATGAAGAAAAACATCTTTAATAATAAATTAAAGCAATAGATGCTACACCAATAAAAAGTTCTCTATTGTTATGACTTACTGTCGAGTGCCAATTGGTATTGCCATCTTTGCACGGTAAACTCTAAGGTGCTTATGGAGCTCATGAAAATGTTTGTACCGTCTTTTGACAGTCCATTGGAAGTTGCCATGTTGAATCTCAATAATATACCTGTATAATATATATATATATATCTCACTAATAATAAATCCAACACAAATTATACAGATATTACAATTTTTACTAATTTACTCCAATCAAAATGGAATGAAATAATTACTAGTTCATACTACATACAAAGTCTCCTGCTGTATTCTGATTTATCTCAACATCAAAATATGCACAGAAAGTCACAGAAAATATTCAGTGCAAAAATACAGAGTGGCGAAGAAAACACTGAAAGTAATGTAGAAAAATGAGCAAAAAATACATTAAAAACAAGAAAAATATTTTAAAAAGGAGCAAAAAAAAAAACTTCAGGTTTTCACTTCATATTCTTCCTACATGGACAATGATTATGCTATAATGTGACCTAAAAATATTTGTTACCATACTTTATCACACTATTGTAAAAACTTTTCTTCACGTTTTCAAATTATCTTGTAGATTTTTTTCAAGCACTGGAAAACACAACATCTCACAATCAAACCAGTGTTTCCACTATCAGTATTTTCTCTGTAACCAATGTCACTGTGTAAACTACATACAAATGCACCCATCATTAGCTTGAACATATGATATAGAGAACCAGACTTCGCATGTACAGAGGATGTTTTTTACAAACTATGGTATCAACGCATGGAAGATTCCCTAAGTTTTACAGCCCCTTCATTTCACCATTGATGGTATTCTATGTGGTAACCTTATTGCTTTGCAGTGCAATTTTAATTGCAGGAATCTTTGGCACACACACACACACACAAATTAACAAGAAATAAATGCATGATAACACAAAGGCTAGAAAATGACAAGTACTCAACAAAAAAAGAGAAGAACAAAGGAATGAAAACTTAATTCCTTTTGCATATTTTCCAATTCTTTGAAGAAACTGTACCAAATAATAGACAAATTGTTCTTGTTCAAGTATGAAATACCACTAAAATGTTCATAGTAAAAATGGATTAAGTTGAAGTAACTAATATAAATGTAAACAAAGTTTTGAATTTCCAGAAATATGGCAAACAAAAAACACCAAATGGATATAAAGTCAGAGAGCTGTGGTCTAGTTTCAGTTTCTAATCACAAGCACAATATCAGTCATGGATTTTGGTCTCTCTCAAACAAGTATAACAAGTACAGAAAATAATATTTTAATATCAGACAGCAAATACAAACAAAGGTTTATATGAAAAAAATGAAAAGAAAATTGCTAGGTCAGGACAAGTAATAATACAAGTATTTGACAATTTTGATCTATCCAAATAGCCTGATGTAAAATGCATAAGTCTGCTAAAGAAATAAGTTATCAATTATCAACAATGTAGGTGTGTGTATCTGCTGTAGAATGCACTAAAGTTCATGTTTATGAAAACAACAGCCATTGTACATTGTAATTATAAACCTTTAATATTTCATTTTAAAGTTCTTGAAGCAAACAAATGAACCTACATTCTAAATCATAATGGTAGAACTTAGTATTATATTTTTTGTTTTTGTTGTAGGAAACAAACACTTGAGACCATCAATACTGAATGAAAACAAAGAAAAATGAAAGAGAAATAATTCAGGGCCTACATATGCAAATCTAATAATCATTTTATGCTTAATAAGAGTATCTGTTTGTTTTCCATATATATATATATATATATATATGATCTTTTTAATGAGGGCTTTTAAAGTCATCATATAAAATATAACAACCTAGGAAAACAATAGTTGCTGTGGGAAGTACAGTTACTCATACTCAATTAATGTGTTACTAATAATACTAAAATTCCATATATTTCCAATAGGTACTTACTTCCTCTCAAACAAACAGCTATTCTTGTTCAGTGGACCGTACACAGCAAGTCAGCTTCATCCAAAACCCATGCTGCTAGAAACCAACATAAGGGCAGGATGAGGATCATACTGTCAGTAAGTCAACTACAATCCAAAACCTGGCCACTGGGTACCAACATCCATGTGGGGGTAGAAAAGAGGATCATACTGGTGGCAAGTCAACTACAATCCAAAACCCAGCCATCTGGTGGGGGTAGGAAATAGGATCATACTGGTGGCAAGTCAACTACAATCCAAAACTCAGCCATCTGGTGGTGGTAGGAAATAGGATCATACTGGTAGCAAGTCAACTACAATCCAAAACTCAGCCATCTGGTGGGGGTAGGAAATAGGATCATACTGGTGGCAAGTCAACCTCAATCCAAAACCCAGCCATCTGGTGGGGGGTAGGAAATAGGATCATACTGGTGGCAAGTCAACTACAATCCAAAACTCAGCCATCTGGTGGGGGGTAGGAAATAGGATCATACTGGTGGCAAGTCAACTACAAACCTAAACCCAGCCATCTGGTGGGAGTAGGAAATAGGATCATACTATCTTCACCTTAAGTTCAGGAGACTGGAGGGAATCTCGTATCCCCAAACCCATGAAGGGGGCACATGATAACGATGTGAGAAATTGACAGACTGATCTGGGAACCCAACATCCATCATGAAAAATATGCCTATGTAATGTAAGCCACCTCACTCAAATTTAAAATGACAGGAACTGCCTCAAGTGCAGTAACATCCTCAGAATAATAATAACATGAAGGGATAGCGGAAGGGGAACAACCGTAGTAATCGTCAAGTACTTCCATCGTGACCCACAACATGGATGGAGTACCAAGAGTATAAATGAGTGAGGGAATATAGATGTATATAATACATGTGTGAGAATTTATGTTGATTGGTTCAACTCTAAATGCAAAACCCACCAATAGGAATCAACATCCATGTGGGGGGTAGGATGAGGGATCCCAATTGAAGGGGTGATGACTGTCTCCATTTGTTTTTGTTCCATATTGAAGGATATCACATCATCTGCACCAGCAGAACACCACTGCCCTACTCTCAACTGAATGGTTTTATAATCATTTCTATCTTTTGTTGGTATTTCATTAACCCATTCAGGAGGATGCCTCTTGGAACTAGAAAGTAGTGAGGACTCTCATTCTACATTGGAAGAAGGGGGGGATGACAACACCTGAGACAGTGCAATGGGTGACCACGAAACCCTATTTTGAAAAGCAGACCATAACAATTTATTCAATACAAGGCACAGCATAGATGGGCAGCTATCCCCCTTCTGATTTACTCGTGTAGTCCATGGGTGAGTATGGTCCGGTATGGGCAAACACAAGAAGCAATTTCATCACAAGGATAAACCTACAAGCAATCTTGTGGACACCCCATCTCCGCAGTGTTTGTATTGCGTGGCTATGGAATTAAAATATGTAAGTCAACATGATCTTACTGGGTGGATTTGACTGGTTAAAGAATGCCTAGTCAGGCATCACTCACCACAGAGCAGGATCCAAACAATGAGTAATAATAAAAAGGGAAAAAAGGCCCCTAAAAATAAAATAAAGAATAATAAAATATAACTTACCCAGTCAAAATCTCACTGAAATCTGAAGAATAGCTACAGGTTGAAGAGGATAGCCTGAAGAGGAAGAAACTGTGATCCTATGCAAATAGTGAGAGATTGAAGAATGTCCTCCAAGGGACAACTAAGATGAGAAGCCAATGAAAAGGTAAGGTGTCAAATTTTATGAGAAGACACCCAAAACAAAGTACGAGAGGAAAACAATAAAGAGGAATAAGCCAATTGAATTAAAATCTGAACCCAATTGGTGAGGGTGGAAGGAGAAAGATCATGAACAGAGGATGGCTGCCAAGAAATACAGAGGTGGGAACGGGCACCACGGAAAGAAGCCATGTAAGCAGTATAACAGTAAAGAAAGCGTACAAGTCTGTCCAGATCAGACCGAGAATAGAGGTGGTAAATGGAAATAAGGGAAATCAGCGAAAAGAAGTTACCCTCTCAGGCTGCCAAAGTTTTTTGGAGGAAAGAATGATCCAGATAAAGGAGAAGATATGTAAAATGATAAAGAGTACATGAAACATCAATGCCAAATAAATCAGACCTTTAATGTCCACAGGCTAAAAAGAGAAGGTAATAAGTCTAAAGGGAAAGTGAAACAAGGAGCAATTGGAAAGTGGTTCGAATGAAGGCAAAGTGAGGCAGTGAAGGACCACATTAGCTTCCCAATCCAGAAGAGCAACCCACCAAGGTGGTTGATGAATCCAGAAGGAATGCATCAACAGGGAAAGAGTAGGAAGGGTAAACATCCTATGGTATTGGGAAAAGTGAAAGGCTGCCCGATAACAGTGGGTTGAGCAGAGGAAAACCCTCAACTGAGAAACCAATGGTGGAAAATGTTCCATTTAAACTGATAAACTTCCAGGGAGGAAGAGCAAATAGAACAAGTCAGAAAAGAAGCTATCTGTTGGGACAAGCCGGATCTCCTCGCCAAGGACCAGATAAAAACCAGGTGTGAAGACAGAGAACAGGAAGGGCTGGAACAAGCACCAGTGACCAAGGTTGACAAAGAAGGGATGGAGTCAGAGGAAAAGGTAATGGCGGGGTAAGTTGGAGCTGGAGAAGCCACAGAAACCATGGCTGAACCAGCCAGTAAGGAGCAATCAGAAGGACTTGACACAGAGTGACATGGAAATCACCCGGTGAAGAAGTCTAATGGGAGGACAGACGTATAGGTATTTGTTTCAGTCCTGGCTGAAAGCATCGACAGCCAGAGCAATAGAATGAGAGATCAGAGAGAAAAAAACACGACAATTTGTGGTTGAAGGGCATGGCAAAAGCATCAGTGTGAGGAGTACCCCACTCAAGGCAAAGCCACTGGAAAACAAGAGGATCTATAGATCATTTTGATAGACTTTGTCTGGATGGGAAGGTTTGGAAACACCCAGAACATGACATGCAATGATATGCATATCTAGTGTGTGGACTCAAAAAAGAAGATCTAACATAGGAATATAGAGGGATTGAGAACAGGTGCCACCCTGGTGATTGAGATAAGCAATCACAGTAGAATTGTCAGAATGGATCATCACCAGATGAAGAGAATGAACCAAAGTACGACATACAGCAAGAAGCTACAGGATGTTCATATGATAAGACCTTGCAGCCGCAGGCCAATACTCTAAAGCTTCCTGTTATTTGACCCATGCTCCCCATCACTGAAGGGATGCATCTGTGCAAATGTGTAAATCTGGATGAGGAGGATGAAGCGGGACAAATGCGGAAGAGTAAGTCTTGTCCAACTGCCAATGCAGATTGTTGACAAGGGTAGGAGGAAGGGTAATAAGAGCTGTCAAAAAATCCATACTGAATAACATTTAAGGGTTGCTCAAGGTAGTTGGAAGATTACCTTGTAGCTCACATTGTATCTGCATAGTCTAGAATGTTGTAGAATATTCGAAATAATTCTGGATGGTTATAGAATATTACGGAATGTTTTAACATATTAGTAAGGAATATTCTGGAATATTCCAGAGTATTTCACATTATTTTAGATGTTCAAAAACATTCCATATATAAATAATCTATGCTTTCACTTTTTACTTCTGGAGTATTCTGTGTGACATAACAGTAGTTACTAGAATTCCAGTGAGGGTATATAAGCACTTAAGCAAATTCATCTGAATCATTTCAGCTGACACTGTATTGGCATACCACTGCAAATGGATAATGCAACAAGAAGTATGACTACACTTTGGTTGCTTGGTTCAGAGGAAACTGAAGTAACAGGAAACAAATTACTTTCAAATAGTAATCACTGTGTCTGTTTTTCTACCATCACAAAACATTAAAGAAGACAGTTCATGAAAGCTCAAAGGTTATCATCAAGGAGATTGCAGCTTTTTTGGGATAAGGTTCAAATTCCAAAAGGTAAACTGAAACACAGCAAGCTAATAATAATCTAGGCAATCTGTTTGACATCATTCAGAGATGCCCTGACCCCGATAAAGCAACAATGGTCACAGAAATGGAGCATGTGTGCTGTTAAAACAAAGATTAAAGAAGAATCTTCTGTATTTGGTATGCTGGCATCATATCTTAGAACTTGTCCTGGTGTATATTTTCAAAGACTATATGGGCCTTTCCTTTGGTACAGATATCACAAATTTCAGTCACTTCCAGCAATCTTGGGAATACATGGACCAGTCCAGTTATGAAACTTCACTGACCATGATGAAGTAGTAGAAGTCAGAGAAAGCTAAGGAGAGTGTCACTAGGTTTGCTACAAGACAACTTCCAGTCAGCCAACCTAGATGCAAGCATTGAGAGTTTTTTGAACCAGCCATAACCTTCCTTGGTGGAATTTCTCCTCATGGAGTGTGCTTTACAACACCTGGAGAAGTGATCATGCATGATGGATGGCCCAAGCATTATATGTCCTCCAGATCTAAATGTTTATGGGAGAATTTAAGCTCACTGGCCATAAGGAAAGAGAACTGCATGATATCTGCATCTTTGTTGTTCAAGTCTATCTTGGGGCATGGTTCACTGCTCTTAATGCCATTTCTGCTCCTTGCAATTATCTTACCTTCCTACAATGTCTTGTTAAGCATAAGAAAGTGAATTCTGCTCTTTTAAAATCTGCCTGTCAAAAATTTGTTGGACATCTAAGGTATCTCAGTGAGGAACTCACTGGTTTGGTATTCTTTGATTCAGCTGTATCCATTGAGACAAAGTGAAAAATGGTAAAGGTACTAAATAAGAAGAAAAGCATGAATGAATCTCCAAAGTGCATCCAGTTGAATATCAAGTCTGAAGACATGTCAATTGAAGATTTCATCCCAAAGAACATAATTTCTTCAGGTGTCCTGAAATTCCATCTGGATTTCTGAATTATGACTCAGAGTTACAGTAGCTTAGAGGACTACAAAGGGGCACTACAGAAAGCTCAACACTTGAATGTGGTAAATGACAATGCTGAAAGGGATGTGGCCCTTATTCAGAAGTATAATGCTATCACAGCAAAGAAAGAAGAACAAAAACAATTTCTCTTTCAAGATGTTCAGGATCATAGAAGACACTTCCCTAATAGCAAAAAGGAAACAATAACAATGCAAAAGTGACTAGCCACACTATTAACAAATCTGTAGTTATAATATTGTACATGCAGTAAGATAACATGTTTCAAATAAATAATTTATAATACATAAAAAATATGTTCTATATCACACAGTACAAATGAAACCAGGTCACTGTAGTCTAAAACTTCAACCTCAATAAGTAACATCAAAATGTGGTCTAAAATTGATGAAGTTTGACATTTAATATTCTTTTGTACATTGAAACAAAATTAGAGGGTGAGAGCTTTAGAATTTTTAACCTGAAATTTTACCTGCAAATAAGGACCACCTTAAATTAAAGATATTCTGAATTTTCTGTCAATTCCCTTTGAAAATCTTAATATGGCAACTTAATTTGACATCTATTGTGAGTTCTCAAAGCAGCAAGAATAATTTTTTTTTATAATTTTAAAATTCTTACTCGTATGTTCTTATGTTTCTATTGGGAATTAAACAAACTGGTTTCATAATAACACAAAGATATTGAGATTTTAGATGTTCATCTTTAAGTAAGTATCTTTTGCTATACAGCTAATGAAATCTGACAATCAAGAACCTGAGAATATCAATAAGGTCCAGCTTTCTGCTTCCTTTGTTTTTTTTATCTTAACATCAAAACATCCAAGATTATATAAAAGTTGGATGAATGAGTTGAAAACTAGATCTAACATAGTATGAATTGATAATACTAATTATACCTAGGCCTTCAAGTAGGTTTATACTAAATTATGTGGATATTTAAATAAGACAGCTTCTATATAAAAGGTACATGAAAAACATTATAAGGATTTATAGGGAGATCACACATAGAAAGTTTAAGCAGAGGATACTGCAATGGAGTAGAAACTTTTATGGCTTGCATTAGCCCATTGAGTTGAAAACATTTCAAACTGCTAAAACAGGTGTTCATCA